>NC_142014.1:3411188-3676188 GCF_049901735.1 Notechis scutatus
CACCCTCCCATCACAAGAGGACGGTGAGTTCTAGTCCTGCCTTAGGATGAAAGCCAGCTGGGTGACTTTGGGCCAATCACTGGGAGATGGCGAGTTCTAGTTCTGCCATAGTCATGAAACCAACTTGGGCGATGCTGACCCAATCACCAGGAGGTTGTGAGTTCTAGTTCCACCTCAGGCATGAAAGCCGCCTGGGTGACTTTGGGCCAATCACCAGGCAGCTGTGAGTTCTAGACCTGACTTAGTCATGAAAGCCAGCTAGTGACATTGGGCCAATCACCAGGAGACCATGAGTTCAAGTTCCAGCTCAGGCATGGAATCCAGCTGGGTGGCTTTGAGCCAGTCCCTTTCTCCCAGCCCACCTCACAGGGTTGTTGTTGTGAGGAAAAAGAAGAGAAGGGGGGGTTAGGTATGTCTGCTGCCTTGAGTTACTTATAAAGTACTAAAAGTGGGCCCCCAAATTTAAAGAAAGAAAGAAATGAAGCCTACAGCTGAGTGCCGTCACTTGTTATGACCAAAAAATAACGAACTCCTTCAAGCCAAGCTTGAGGCCCGTTGCCTTCCTGGCCAGGGCACACTGCTTCCTAGACGGTGGACACCAAAGAGACCCCCAAGGCATAAGCTCTCAGTGTGCACACCTACGACAACAAAGTGACAGGCCGCAGATCACAAATCACAGTTACAATCCTTAACGGTCTCTCCTCCGTCGAGTTCTACATCAGTTGAGAGCAATGTCAACGCATCGTAGTCCAAGAAGCAAGAATCCAAATCCTGGTTGGTTCTGGCATGACGAACTAAGCAAGACGGGATCCTCAGCCACAGAGTGGTCAATGCCTGGGACGCCCTACCTGACTCTGTGGTTTCTTCCACTAACCCCAAACCCTTCAACCTCAGACGGTGGTCTACTGTTGACCACACCCCATTCCCAAGAGGTCTGCAGGGGGCGTGCATAAGCGCACCAACGTGCCTACCGTCCCTGTCTTAACGTTCCCCTTTTATTTGTATCCATTTCATGTATTAATAATCGTGTTTATACATACATACATACATGCATGCATAATCAAATGCACGCTTGACAAAATAAATAAATAAAATAAATAAACCCAGATGGGAGAAGAAAATAAACAGACTTCCTAGAAGGCACTTAGGGCAAATCCCTTCCCTCACTGCAGAGACACGAGGTCGAGACAAATCAAAATTTCCTAAACCACATTCTTATTGCATCATAGGAGTGAAGAATTTCTTGGAGGAGACTTCTAATATTTTCCTTGCTCTCTCCAGGTAACCAAGCCAACTCCCCCACTATCCCCCCCCAGGCTGATATTTTGTCCTGACGGCCCATCTACAAGTGGGGAAACCCTCTTCGATTCTCGGATGCAATCCCAACCTCCCTTTCCAAGGAAGACGTGTTGGGAAAGTCCATTTCTCTCCCAGCAGGACGGCACCTTCATCACTCGCACTTCTGCGTCACAAAAGCCACATTTCCACAACGAAGAAAGAGGGCAAGGAATAAAACTTGCAAAAAAAAAGACTGCTAAGGCTGGTTAGGATGAACCTGGTTTGTTTAGAAAGGGGGCTTTTAAGAACGTGGTGGGCATCCAGTCCATTATTATTTTTTTTCCCCGTTTTCACATTCAAACAAACTGCAGGTTGACTCAGTACCAACCGGCTGAGCAACCCCGTTGCTGTGCAAAGAAAGGAATCCCATTTCAAAAGAAGAAGAGTTTGAGTATCGTGTGAACAGGTAAAGCGGGCTCAGTCCAGAACCAAGTTTGGATTGCAGAGGGGATGTAGGAGCCGATCTTGTTTCTTGACAAATTTAAGAGGCGCATCACATTTATTCTTCCCTAAGCCCAGAAGCCAAGGTTGGAGACCCCCCCCCCGGGGAATTCTGGGAGTTGAAGTCCTCCAGGCTTCAAGCGGCCAAGGTTGGGACCCCTGCCCTAACCTCCTTCCTGGCCCTTTGACGGTGGTGGTTGGTTGTGGCTCTCTCTCTCTCTCTCTCTGCCTTTCCCTCTGCCTTTGCCTCTCCCTCCCTCCCTCCCTCCCTCCCCCTCTCTCTCTTTCTCTCTCTCTCTCACACACAACCCCCACCCTTCGGGAAATCTCTCCTCCTCTTGGAGCTCCAAGCGATCCGTCGTCCCAGGAACTGTCCAAATCCCCGCAGCCCAAGAAACCGGGGCCATCCGAGCGCCCTTTGCCTTTTTCCCAGCGCCCCCGCCTAAGTGACCCTCCTGGGCTTTCCTGGTGGTCTCCTCTCCCGGGCCAGCCCCCGAAAGAAAGAAAGCGGCTGGCGGCGGCAGAGGAGAGGAAAGCCCTCTCCCCGCGCAAAGCTGGGGAAACGGTGCCACCCCACCCACCCATCCCCACGGCAGGCGCCGCGATCGCGCGCGGGGCTCTCACCTCCCGGCAGGGCGGCAGCTGCAGGCTGGCGGAGGCGGCCCCGACCTCGGCCGGCCAGCCCAGCAAGAGCGCTGCTGCCCAGCCGCCCAGCCAGCACAGCGCGCCCGGCAGCCGGAGCATCGCCCAGGGGCAGGCGCTCGCCGCTGCGCCCTGGAAGCCTCGGCTCCCTTCGCTGCCCTCCCGGCCGGGCACCGGCGTTGCCTGCCTGCCTGCCAGCTGTTGGGTGGCCGAGGAGCCGGAGGGAGGAGAGGGCGGGGCCGCAGGAGGAGGAGGAGGAGGAGGAAGAGGAGGACCTGCCAGTGCGCAGGCGCCAGGGGGAGGGGGAGCTAGGGGCTCCCAGCACCTGGGCCCCTTCTGACAGCTCGGGTGGGAGGAGGGGGGCGCACGGACGGGTAGGGGTGTGTGTGTGTGTGTGTGTGTGTGTGTGTGTGATGGGGGAGGATGGGGTGGTCCCTGGTGGAAGATGCAGGCTGGGACCAAGCCAGGAGGGCCTCCTCTTAAGCACAATAAAGCTTGTTTTTTTTACAAAAAATGGATGGAGTGAAATGTAAGAAGAATTAGGGGGGACAGGAGAGCAGCCTTCCAGTATTTGAGGGGCTGCCCCAACGCAGAGGGAGTCAAGCTATTTTCCAAAGCCCCAGAAGGCAAGCCAAGAAGCAACCGGTGGAAACCAATCAAGGAGAGAAGCAACCTAGAACTAAGGAGAAATTTCTTGAAAGTGAGGACAATTCACCAGTGGAACTGCTTGCCACCAGAAGTTGTGGTGGAGGCTTTTAAGGAGAGACTAGAGACAAACGCTTAACTGAGATGGGATAGGTTCTCCTGCTTCAGCAGGGGGGTGGACTAGAAGACCTCCAAGGTCCCTTCGAGCTCTATTCTATTCTACATTCTATTCCTATCTTGTGGTTGTAAGTCAAGGGCTACCTGGACTGGGGAAACCCACCTAATAATAATAATAATAATAATAATAATAATAATAATAATAATAATAATAATAATAATAATAATAATAATAATACCTCCCCCCTAAAATAGGACAGTTGGATTTCTTGATTTATATGGTTAGGCCTCCCCATACGGCCACAACTCAACCCAAAAGGCATCCATGACGGAGTGAAACATGCTTGTCGAGGGAGTTTTGCCCCAGCTTTCTGGCCGTTGTTAAGTGAATCACCACAGTGGGTTAAGCTAGGAACATGGTTGTTAAGGGAAACCAGCTTCCCCTTTGACTTTGCTGGTCAGAAGGGGGACAAAGGGGGGGCGCATGACACACACACACACACGGGACACTACAACTGTCATAAATATGAGTCAGTTTGCCAAGCGTCCGAATTTGGGGCATGGGACCATGAGGAGGCTGGAAAGCTCCTAAGGGTGGAAAACGGCCGCCAGTCCCTTTTTTGCAGTGCCAACGTAACTCCGAGCGGCCGCTTAAAGGAACTGTTGTAAATCGAGGGTTGCTGTATTTGTCGCTCGGGGCGGACACGAGGAGGGGGTCCTTGCTGCTGTCTGGGTTTGGTGGGGGTTTTGGGTTGGTTTTTGTTTTTTGTTTTGCAGACGTTGCATTACCCAACTAGGTAACAACCATCAGCTCTAGAGGAGGGCTGGGCTGGGAATGGCTCGGTCAACACCACGTGCTCAGCGCGCCCAGGGGTGGGATTCAAATGTTTGAACAAGCGGGTCTGTGGGCGTGGCTAGGTGGGCATGTGACTGGGTGGGTGTGGCTTCTTCTTTCCTTCTTTCTTTTGTTCTTTTTTTTCTCTTTTTTGCAGCCCCCCCCTTTCCCCCCCCGGCTCCATTTTCTTTTCCTCCTGGGCCTCAGTCAGCGATGCCACGCATGCACAATAAGGACTAATTGGGTGGGGAGGGGAGGGGCAGGTAGAGGGAGAGGGCAGCCAGGGCCACAATTTGCCGGTTCTCCAAACTGCACAGAATCATAGAATCCCTCCGGAAAGAACCGGTAGAATCCCACCCCAGATTCTCCGGTTCACAAGACACCTCCGAATCCTAAGCGAATGAGCAGAGTGGATCATGCAAGACTTGAATATCCAGAATATCCAGAAAGACTGCCTTGGCATGATTATTCACTAACCCTGGTTTTCGGAGCCCAAGGCACCCACTATAAAGTGATCGAATAAGCTACGTTTGCTCCAAGTCCCTCCTGCCGCCAAGACAAAGAACCAAGGTTAACACTAACCAGGTTCAGCCTGGTTATTCTAATTCAGCTGTTAATTTGTGATTCGGGGTGTTGAGCAGACTTGTAAAATTGGACTAACAGAGGGAACCAAGATTTACTTCTCCATGGTTACGGATTGCATGTGATTCTCCTTCCTTAAAATCTTCCCCAGAATGTATTCAGATGTTGCCATAAAGTAGAATGTGATATTTTCAGTGCACATACAACGAAAGTCAAATAGTAGATGAATACTCTTTAAAGGCTTAGAAAAATACGGCTGTAAAGTTAATATTTGCAAAAGCAATGGCAATCTGTCATAAAAGAAATTCCGAATAAACATACTTTTTTTTCTTCCTCTGTGGTGCAATACTCAGAAGAAGAAAAATAGAAAATGGAATCTGATTTTTATCACCTTCATAATCATCCCTCTTAACCATTTCTCCTTTGACGTCCTTGAAAGATCGTGCAAGGTAATAATTTTCACTATTTATGCAAAACCAGAGAAACTTAACTAATATTTCTTAACCTTTATGGGACTACAATCCACGTTATGTGTGGCACGTTATTCTTATATATTTGAGTGGGTGTGTAATGTAGGAGCAACAATATACAGAGATCTGTGGCTTGTAACCATTTAACTCATGTTTCCAACAATTGCTGTCAGCAGCTGCTAACACTCAGCTCTGCTGAATTTCTTTTTATTTGTTTATTTATTTTCTTTCTTTCTTTGTTAGTTTTGTATGCTGCCCATCTCGCTTCAGGCAAATTTCCTTCGTTGTTTTAGCAGAACAAATTTTATTTTATTGTCCTTTGTTCTTTTAGGAGTCTATTTTAGGGCATGCTTTCATTTCTAGCTGACCCCTACATCAAAAAGTCAGGATGTTATACCACTGGTGGGTTTTTTTCATGCTGCCAAATTTGGAGAGCCAGTTGTGGGGAAGAAAAAGAAAGAGAGGGGGAGAGGGAAGGGGGGAGAGGGAGAGGAGAGAGGAGAGAGAGAAGAGAAGGAGAAGGGAAGGGAAGGGAAGGGAAGGGAAGGGGGAAGGAAGAGAGAGAGAAGAGAAGAGAAGAGAAGAGAAGAGAAGAGAAGAGAAGAGAAGAGAAGAGGGAAGGGAAGGGAAGGGAAGAGGGGAAGGGAAGGAAGAAGGAAGGAAGGAAGGGAAGAGAAGAGAAGAGAAGAGAAAGAAGAAGAGAAGAGAAGAGGGAAGAGAAGAGAGGAGGGAAGGAAGGGAAGAAGGAAGAGAAGAGAAGAGAAGAGAAGAGAAGAAAGAAGAGAAGAGAAGAGAAGAGAAGAAGGAAGGGAAGGGAAGGAAGAAGAGGGAAGGGAGAGGAGAAGAGGGAAGGGAAGGGGGAAGGGAAGAGAAGAGAAGAGAAAGAGAAGAGAAGAGAAGAGAAGAGAAGAGAAGAGAAGAGAAGAGGAAGGAAGGGAAGGGAAGGAAGAGAAGAGAGAAGAGAGAGAGAGAAGAGAAGAGAAGGGAAGGGAAGAGAGGAGGGAAGGAAGGGAAGGGAAGGGAAGAGAAGAGAAGAGAAGAGAAGAGGGAAGGGAAGGGAAGGGAAGGGAAGAGAAGAGAAGAGAAGAGAAGAGAAGAGAAGAGAAAAGGGAACAGAGAAGGGAAGAGAAGAGAGGAGAGGAGAGGAGAGAAGAGAAGGGAACTCTGAGTCTTAATAAAGGACTTTAAAAAAAAAGAAAGAAAGAAAGAAAAAGAAAAAAGGCAATGTGGTGTTGTAACTCTGGGATGAAAGCTGGACGGATCTGTCAACAACCAGTGATGGCCACCACCTTGGATGAGCCACGGAGGTCCACATGGCAGAAAAGGAGCTTTGGAATTTTATTTTTATTTTTTATTTTTATTTTATTTGGTTTGTCAATTGCTTACAAGATAATAAGTATAAGTAAAAACATAGTTATGAATACATATAAGAAAAATAAAAGAAACAATAGGACAGGGGCGGTAATGATGGGACACCTGTAATTCTTTGCATCCTGTTGACTTCCACTCCGTGTCAGTTCAATCCAGCGAAGGCTGAAGGCTGCGTGTATCTCTCATCAAGGGGAGAAGCAACCTAGAACGGAAGAGGAAGTTCCAGACAGCGAGAGCAATTAACCAGTGGAACGGCTTCCCTCCAGAAGTTGTGGCTGCTCCGACATTGGAGGGTTTGAAGAAGAAGAAGACTGTCTGAAATGGTATAGGACTTCCTACCTGAGCAAGGGACAGGACGAGACTAGAAGACCTCCAAGGTCCCCTTCCAACCCTGTTCTTCGGGTTATTTTTACAGCTGTAGATGACGATCAGATAAAACAGGTTGGTGACATTGTTGTCAAGACCAAGAGGATCCTAAGTAACCCGGTTTCCTCTTTCAAGATAAAGCAGATCTAGGACAGCGTGTTGTAACGGCTTGACGATGGTCAAAGAAATGTTATTCCGTCCTCTGCAGCATGAAGAGCTACGGGAAGGCTGGCATTTTAGTCTGCCCGGTTTCAATCCAGAGAGGGAAAGAAATGTATTTCATTGACGTGTTAATGTGACTTCTGCTCCCTCTCGGAGGAACACAAAACACGGTTATATAAAATACAGGTTGTAGAGGTTTGTCTCATGTGCAAAAATGCTTCAGAAAAACAATGCTTGCAAAGGGTCATATACTAGGAAAAATGTATTGAAGACGTGTATGTTTGAGAAAAAATATTACCCTTGAAATGCACCCTAGGAGAAAAGCCTAGGTAAATATGCATTGAATACTTGAATGGATGCATCCTGGAGCACCAATCGATCTTATCTTTTGTTTCATTCAGAAAACTTAAGAGCATCTATTTGGAGCAAATGTCCAAAGATAAGCATATATATGAAGAGATCTTACACTGCTTTGCAAATAAATCTACTCCAATTACTCACCTCCCACCCCCGGTGAATTTATTTATTAGGTTTACAATCCACCGCAATCTCAAAGACTCTTCATATACATCAACAGCAACGCAATAAAGAATCTCAGCAAAAGAATATAACGGCAATGAATCAAAAGCAACGCAACCATCAGTCACTTCCGTGGCATCAGCTTCTTCTCCCAGAGGCTTCCTGAAACAATTCCACTTTTCAATAGCTTGCAGAAAGATAATATGAAAGTGGGGTCTCCTGAGCAGGTTATCCCAGGATGTCCTGGGATGAAGACTCCCAAGATAAAGTCTGCAGAGTTTGATGCAAGCATGGCATGACCAGTCTGCTACTTTTCTTGACTACTGCAAATGCCGGTATCGTGGTTTTCTAGGGGTTTGGACTAAAATGTGGATTTTGTTTTTAACACTCATATTTAACAACATATTTCCACATAGGGGAATTCAACAATTGGAGACGGCATCTCATTTGAGGCATTGCAGCAGGTATTCAAGGGGAGTTGGACTGTTTGCTTGTGGCTATGTAGAGATTCTAGGTGATTCCTCTTTTAACTCCATCCCCAGGTTCTGCCTCTTCTTCCCCTAGACCTCCAAACTCAAAAAGACTCCTGACTCGCAAATCTGACTGCAACATCTGGACAAGAGAGACAGGCGAAAATTGGTGGAGAAAAGGTCTTCTTGCAATACTCTGGTGGCAAACCATGTAGGGACTTAAAAAGGTTAAAAACAGCACTTGGAGTTACGCATAAAGATAGTGTCCAGAATATCAGAGTTGGAAGGGATCTTGGAGGTCTTCTAGTCCAGCCCCCTGCTCAAGCAGGAGACCCTACACCACTTCAGACAAGAGATTGTCCAGTCTCTTCTTAAAAACCTCCAGTGATGGAGCTCCCACAACTTCTGGTGGCAAGCAGTTCCACTGGTGAATTGTCCTCACTGTCAAGAAGTTTCTCCTTAATTCCAGGTTGCTTTTCTCCTTGATTACTTTCCATCTGGTTGCTTACATGAGATGGGTGACCACACATAGCACATACATGATACACAAGACTCATTTGTATACATTTACACAGGTTGAGTAAATTTACATTTTATGCAAATGAGGTAATGGCATGCAAGTAGAAATAGAAGGAGCGTGGCAAAAGGAAGCGAAGGGAGTCCCAACAGTTACAGGCGCCTTGGAGGCAATCCCAAACATCTGGAGCTCCACTGGAACACCATGGGCATTGACAAAATCCCCGTCAAGTCAATTGCAAAAGGCAGCTTTACTTGGAATGGCTGATATCCTCCTACCAGGACTCTAACACCCTCCAAACCTTCACGTCTGCCTATTCCGGGTCCTTGGGAAGAACTTGACAGGTGGAGAAAAGGGTCAAATCTGGTCTAAACATCTGGATGACTATCATTCTTTCTCCTTCTACCTTTATTACACCAATTTTTGCCTAAATGTGGCCCGTCTTTTCAGTAAAACTAGTTTTCCATACTCAAACTGCTTAATTTTTACCATTTCTTGGCTGTTACTAAGACACCAAGGTTAATTTGGGCCGGTGGAAGAGATGCAGCTTCCAAAAACGCTTTTCCAAATGGTTGCCCCTGCTTTCCAGTTATTTTTGCCTCTAAGGGATCAGCTGATGGAGAAAACAAATGTTGCCTATTGCTTTTACAGAGGAATGCATCCTGTGTTTGCAGAACAGGAACAACCTTTTAATAAGTTAGTTATTGGCTCAAGGAGACAGTGTAAATATTAGGATTTCCAGATTATATGGGCTGATCTGCACTTCCTGTTTGTCCCAGTGAGGCAATGGGCCACCTGTCAATTTGGGAGGGGAGGAGTGAATGGTGTCATTCTCAGATGGCCCCTTAACCTGCAAAGAAGGTGAACCTTACCTGAGGTCCCTTTATTGATAAGAAAATTAATCTTCCCCCCTTCTCTGCTGGCTCAAATGGGATTAGGACAGTCCATTAAATGTGTTGCACTTCCTTCAAATCTTGCACAAATGGGACTTGAAAATCTCCAACCTCTTCCCAGGATTCTTTTAGTACGGCACCCAGTGGGCTGATAATATTTTTATTAGTTATTATTATGGTTGATCCCACAGGATTTGGCCTTTGTTCCACTCAACGAGTCCTTCCCAAGGACCTGGGATAGGCAGCTGCAGTTGTTCAACGATGTGAAAGGGCCTCGTTGGAGGATGTAAGCTGTTCCCAGTTAAAGCTGCCTCTTGCTATTGACCGATGGGGATTTGGTCAATGCCCGTGGTTTGTGAGAGGCGCTATCTGGAATCTCAAATCACCCGGTCCCATTGTCAGGAGTAGCATTTCTCAGCCACATTAATATTACCTGGTCCCTACTAATGGTTATTCAGAGGGAAATGTGGATCAAAGGTGGAGCACACAATTCACGCCTTTGTTATCGTTCAGGAACTCCACCTTTAGGTTTACATTTCAGAAGGCAAACAGGCAGCTGATAAAAGCTCTTAAAAATAAATGTGCTTGCCCTAAAGGCAGGACTGAACCATCGAGCAGCCAGTGAATCGAGCCACCTCTGATATTTACTTGGATTACAGCAGGCGCCGCTTAAATAGTCCCTGGAGATTAATGCAGCACCCAGGCGCCCTTCAATAGGTCCATTGTGCAGTTGTGAAATTTGGAGGCTTCTGAAATGCCTCTTTATTGTGGCACTTTTTAATTCTCCGGTGCTGAAATTGTGGCCTCTCTGGGATGGCACGATCCTATTCTAGAAGAAAGTCTCATTCAATACAATAAGAATGTACTCCTCGGGGAAATAACCCCATGGCTATAAAAGCCATGATAATTGTTTTCTAAAAAACCCTCTAATGCAGGGGTCTCCAACTTTGGCCATGTTAAGCCTGGCAGATTTCAACTCTGGCAGATTTCGCCCTGACCTAACCATACAGCAACGTGCCCGCTCCCGTGTACTCCGCACTGAACTCAAAAAACGTCTAGACAATGGAGAGAAGGACCTGTACATTGACTACCATGCTAACTATCAAAAGTAAGCCACACAACCCGCAACTCAGCTTTAACCCTCAACCACAACCCTACCTCAACCGATCCACCATCACCCAAGACTAGGCATGCACGCCCCTAACTACCTCAATTCCAACTACTACTGGCCTTAAATGCAAACTACTCAATGCAAGAAGCCTCGTGAATAAAATACCTGAATTTTTCCTCCTACTAAATATGGCTAAATTCGACATTATATTTGTCTGTGAAACATGGCTCAATGCATCTCTCCCTGACTCCATTACCACAGTAAGGGACTATCATGTTTACCGATCAGATCGTGAAATTCGTAGAGGAGGTGGTGTTGCTATCTTCTATAAAAAGTCCTTACATCTAAAAAATATCCAAGTTACCCAGGAGCTTGCTCTTCCTGAGACCATCATCTGTGAACTATCCTTAAATATCACAATTCGATTCTTACTATGTTACAGAGCACCTGATTATGACATTGAACATGTAAACAAGCTAAATACATTACTAACATGGGCTGCATCCTGCCCATACCCTTTTATCTTTCTTGGTGATTTCAATCTACCTCATATTGACTGGACCCTAAATGATTGTACAACTGAAATCATACACACAACCTTCTACAATGCTATTACAAATCTGGGACTGGAACAACTAGTAACCAACAACACTAGACTAAACAACTGCCTCGATCTCATCTTCTGCAATAGTTTGAATTTAATTTACGGAATACAAACTAAAGAACCCTTTTCCAGCAGTGACCACAATATGATTGACTTTTGTCTCAACATACGCCCACACAAAAATCACCACAATGATGTAATCCCCAATTGTAACTTCAAAAAAGGCAACTATGATCTTATAGACAACGATCTCTCATCCCTTGATTGGCAATCTCTATTCACTGGATGCAATACTGTTGAAGACCATTACAACATATTTTTACTTGAAGTCAAAAGAGTCATCAAACTACCAACAACAACTCCCAAAACAAAACAAAAAAGCAGATTACCCATAACAATAAGGAAACTTCAATCCAAAAAGAGATCACTCTGGCGGAAAAACAAATCTGGTCACGTTGCCAATTTCAAAAGCCGATACCAAAATTTATGCCACCAGATAAAGACCGAATGCACCAATTATCACATTAAACAAGAGGAAAACCTTCTAAGCACCAATTCCACCCGTGCTTTTTACAATTTTGTAAACAACAAACTAAAAGACTCAAGGTCCATCCCACCCTTGATAGGACCTGATGGTAAAGACTGCAACGACGACACCATTAAAGCCAACCTCTTTAACACATTCTTCGGCTCAGTATTTGTAAACAGCAATGGATCAGGCCCAGTATTTCCTAGCCGTACCACAGATAACAACAATGATCTAATACATATCGATTTTACAGAAGACAATGTTGAAGAAGTACTACGCAATCTAAAACCATCTCTATCTATTGGACCGGATGGAATATGTGCCTACTTCTTAAAAAAGCTATCCACTGCCATAGCCAAACCTCTAAGCATAATCTTTGAAAAATCTTTCAGGACCAGCTCCTTGCCTAACCTATGGTTACAAGCCACAGTCATCCCTATCTTCAAAAAGGGAGACCCAAGTCTAGTTGAAAATTACAGACCAATCTCCTTATGCTGCATCACCTGTAAAGTCATGGAATCAATTATTAACCAATCCATTATCCTCCACTTAGAGACAAAAACAACCTACTCTCCAATAAACAATTTGGTTTCAGAAAAAACTATCCTGTAATCTGCAACTCTTACACTGCAAAAACATATGGACGACACAACTCGACCAGGGCAAAGCAATAGACGCAATCTACATAGACTTCTGTAAAGCCTTTGATTCAGTGGTACACGACAAACTACTCCTAAAAATAAAATCCTATGGTATCTCTGGACAACTGAATAACTGGATAGAAGCATTCCTGGCTAACAGACAACAAATGGTCAAAATTGGGAGCGTCCTATCAAATTCTGTACCTGTCAATAGTGGTGTCCCCAAGGCAGTGTTCTAGGACCAACTCTCTTCATACTCTACATAAATGACCTCTGTGATCATATTAAGAGCAATTGCGTTCTTTTCGCTGATGATGTAAAGCTGTTCAATACCACAGACAATACTGCTACCCTACAAAAAGATCTTGACTATGTATCAGAATGGTCAAACAAATGGCAACTTCAAATCTCAACAAATAAATGCTCTGTCTTACATATTGGCAAAAAAATCAGAAAATAAAATACAAGCTGAATAGTCAAGATCTTGTTGATGACCCAAGCTCTGTAAAGGACCTTGGAATACTCACCTCTAATGATCTAAGTGCTAGAGCCCACTGCAACTACATAGCCAAAAAGGCATTAAGAGTTGTTAACCTAATCCTACGTAGCTTTTTCTCTGGTAATATCACACTACTAACCAGAGCATACAAAACATTTGCTAGACCAATACTCGAATACAGTTCATCAGTCTGGAACCCACATTACATATCTGATATTAGCACAATTGAGAAAGTCCAGAAATATTTCACAAGAAGAGTTCTCCACTCCTCTACTCGTTGTAGAATACCTTATGCCACCAGACTTGAAATTCTAGAACTAGAAAACCTTGAATTACGCCGTCTTCGGTCTGATTTAAGCATGGTATATAAAATCATACATTGCAATGTCCTACCTGTCAATGAATACTTCAGCTTCAACCATAACAACACAAGAGCACACAATAGATACAAACTCAAAGTTAACCGGACCAAACTTGATTGCAGGAAATACGACTTCAGCAATAGAGTGGTCAATGTCTGGAATACTCTACCCGACTCTGTAGTTTCTTCCCCAAACCCCAAAAACTTTAACCTTAGACTGTCTACTATTGACCTCACCCCTTTCCTAAGAGGTCTGTAGGGGGCGTGCATAAGCGCACCAACGTGCCTACCGTCCCTGTCCTATTGTTTCTCTTATTCTTCTTTTATTTTTCTTATATGTACCCATTTCATGTATTCACAACTATGTATACACTTATACTTATTATCTTGTAAACAATTGGCAAATCAAATAAATAAAATAAATAAATAAATAAATTCACGCCTTTGTTATCGTTCAGGAACTCCACCTTTAGGTTTACATTTCAGAAGGCAAACAGGCAGCTGATAAAAGCTCTTAAAAATAAATGTGCTTGCCCTAAAGGCAGGACTGAACCACCGAGCAGCCAGTGAATCGAGCCACCTCTGATATTTACTTGGATTACAGCAGGCGCCGCTTAAATAGTCCCTGGAGATTAATGCAGCACCCAGGCGCCCTTCAATAGGTCCATTGTGCAGTTGTGAAATTTGGAGGCTTCTGAAATGCCTCTTTATTGTGGCTCTTTTTAATTCTCCGGTGCTGAAATTGTGGCCTCTCTGGGATGGCACAATCCTATTCTAGAAGAAAGTCTCATTCAATACAATAAGAATGTGCTCCTCGGGGAAATAACCCCATGGCTATAAAAGCCATGATAATTGTTTTTAAAAAAAACCTCTAATGCAGGGGTCTCCAACCTTGGCCATGTTAAGCCTGGCAGATTTCAACTCCCAGAATTCCCCAGCCTCCGCAGAAGGTTTTTCGGATACCTTTCAAAGCCATCTTCGTTGTGTATTTTGCATCCATGCTGAAAACTGCCTGTCCAGATATTAAATGCTACCTGTTGTGACCCAGTTGTGGCTGGTCTGCATCCTCTTAACAAGCTCATTAGCCAGCAAGCAGGGACAGCCCTCCGAGGGGCCATTATCTGGACAGGCAGTTTCTGCAGAGTTGTGAAAAGGAGAAGGCAGGAGCAGGATCTGCTAAACTTCAGGGTTCACAGACAGGAAGGCCGAGGGAAGGTTCCCTGAAACACATTCAATGCCATCCTCGTACTGAGCTGGAGGGGAAAACCCTTTCGCCCGTTATATGTATATCCTGCCTCTCCAATCCAAAGGGCGCCCGGGGCAATTTTTCATCACCAGTCAAGATACTTAAGCCGTAAAAACACATCATCCATTTAAAAAATGTCCAGATCCGTGATAGGATGGTATTCTGCTCCCGGTGTTTTGCCAAATGTTCCTCGGTTAAGAAAGCAACATGTCATGAATGATGATGAGAAATAAAGTTTCCTGAATTATTACAGGAATTTGGTATCTCCACTCGGGTGGAAAGAAGGACTAGGAGTGACATATTATTGCAGGAATTGGGTAGGGCCAGCCTAGAGAAAAGAAGGACCGGGGTGGGGACAGGATAGCCATCTTCCAGTATTTGAGGGGCTGCCCCAAAGAAGAGAGGGAGTCAAGCTCTTCTTCAAAGCATCTGAAAGCAGGACAAGAAGCAACGGATGGAAACCTAATCAAGGAGAGAAGCAACCTAGAACTAAAGAGAAATTTCCTGACAGGGCGAACAATTATTATTATTATTTTATTTTTTTCAGATTTTGTTCTATTGTACTTTATTAATTCTTTTATTGGATTCTTTTCGTTCGTTTTTATTGTTTTTTTATTTTAAATGTGGTTTTACATTCTGTAAGCCGCCTCGAGTCGCCATGGGCGAATATGCGGCAATATAAGTTCAACAAATAAATAAATAAATAAACCCATGGAATGGAAGTTGTGGGGGCTCCATCCCTGGAGGTTTTTAAGAAGAGACTAGAGACAATCACTTGTCTGAAATGGTAGAGGGTCTCCTGGTTGAGCAGGGGGCTGGACCGGAGGACCTCTGAGGTCCCTTCCAGCTCCGTTATTCTGTTATTCCTGTTGAACCTGAGGTCGTAGCTCTTCAAGAGACTACGAGAAGTACCTGTCTGAGTACCTCAGAATGTTTTCTTGTTTTGCACTTAAAAAATATTATTCATCTTCCTTGGCGGTTTCTTCATATCTCTGTTAGGGACATAAACCCTATTTTCCATGTTCTCCTTGAACACCCCCACATGGCGATGACTTCTGCCCTTTGCTTTGCAATGCTGAAACCCGATGAACCCTTCTGTTCCTTCCTTGTGGCTTGCAAACTGCAGACTGGAAATCAAGTGGTGGATCTCTGGGCTGGATTTGTTTACAGAATAACAGAGGTGGAAGGGACCTGTCCAGCCTCTTCTTGAAAACTTCCAGCGATGGAGCACCCACAACTCCTGAAGGCGACTTCTGTTCCACTGGTTAATTATCCTCACTTTCAGGAAATTCCTCCTTAATTCCAGGTTGCTTCTCTCCTTGTTTAATTTCCATCCATTGCTTTCTTCTCCTGCCCTCTGGTGCTTTGGAGAATAGCTTGACCCCCTCTTCTTTCTGGCAGCCCCTCAAATATTGGAACTTCCCATTGGGGAAGTTCTACCTGACCAACAGTTTATGATGGGATAAATTCCCTGGTTAAAAAGAGACAATTTGTGCAGTCTGGAGCAACGTTCCTCATTGGTTTGGTGAGAAAACTCAGGTTGCTTGTTTGTGAAAATGATCATTTACCGCAGCAGAAGAACTCAGGGAGAGATGATTGCCCGGTGAAGATCATTTCTGTCTGCTCTTACCAAGGATAAAAGGGGCAGGTGTGAAGAATCTACAGGCGCTGGGAACTCTTATCGGAGACTGGCTTGATTTCTGTTATAAATGAGCTAGCCAAATTCACCTTCCAGCTGCAGGCTGGAGAAAGCTGCGTGATGGGCAGATAATGGCGGCTGTGTTAAACTCTCTCTTGTTTTCCTGAGTTGTGTGTGTGTGGGGGGGAAATAAAGCAAAATGGAAGCGAATAAGAAGAGGATTTAGTGCATTTTTTCTGGTGGGCTTTTTTTTTTTTTTTTTAGCCTCTGTGTGCTCAGCTATTATGTCTTCATTCCAGGGCATTGCTGAAAGCAGCTGCCCTCAAAGGCTTTCATGAAAGGGTGGATCGGCAGACAAAACAAAGCTGCATTCACAAACCCTGTGCAAGCTGGACAATGGAGCCCCATACATAGAGAGAGAGATGTCAAAGGAAGGAAGGTCTGGAGGCCAGAACATCTGGGCCATCTAGAACAAGGCCAAGTTGAGTTTGTTCCACCAGGAATGAATAATCATGATTAGGAGGTGGAAGACTAAAAAACATACCATGAATGGTTGTAGGAACTGGGTATGTCCAGTTTAATGAAAAGAAGGACTGGGGGGGGGACAGGATAGCAGTCTTCCAGTATTTGTGGGGCTGCCAGAAAGAGGAGCGGGGTCGACCTATTTTTCCAAAACACCAGAAAGCAAGACAAGAAACAACGGGTGGAAATTCATCACGGAGTGAAGCAACCTGGAACTAAGGAGAAATTTCCTGACCGTGAGAATAATTAACCAGTGGAACTGATTTGCCTTCAGAAATGTTGAATTCCCCAGCACTGGAAGAGATTGAACAACCATTTGTCTGGAATGGTATAGGGTTTCCTGCCTAAGCAGGGGGTTAGACTAGAAGAACTCCAAGGTCCCTTTCAACTGTTATCCTATCCTAAAACTGCAGAGCTTGGACAGCCCTGGCGTAAGGTTTGAAGGGCTGAGGCTGTGCTAGTCAAAAGCAGCAGATCTTCTGACCTTTCGGACTATTCCTCACCCCCAAAGTGAGGAATACTTTCATACTTGCCTCTTATTTCCTCCGTCGTGATGGGAGAGGGTGACTCATGAACGGTAATGCACTAACATGCGATTTCCTCTCCAGTCAATTTTCTGAACGGGGAAAGCACTGCATACGCACATCCTGCATTATTGGAAAGTGGCCTCTATCGGCCTGTAAGAAGAGCTCTCGAAAGAAAGGGCTAGGGCTTTTAGCATCGATTATCCGTGTGATACGGTTTCCTAATTACGCGCCAGAGACAGGGTTCCACTCCCTGAACCACCCGAAGGCAAACTGCCCTCTTCCCTTCTGATAGGGAACGCAACTGTATGAGAGAGAGAGAGAGAGAGAGAGAGAGAGAGAGAGAGAGAGAGAGACTAATTCCACCAAATAGGAGGCAGGCGGTACCCAATACCGTGCTAGGAATATATGAGCTTTAGTGAAATTGGTAGCAATCTCCTTTGTAAATCCATCCTGGCAGCTTAGCAGGAAAAGCTTTTAAAGAGATTGTCTTTCATTTGGAAGAGATGTTTGTTTTGATTTCCGCTTCTGTTTGTTACCCTCGACACTTGGAATCAGCTCTGTCCCCTGGTGGATTCCCATTTCAATTTAATCCAATTTTAAGAAGTCCTCCTCTCCCAGGTCTTTGACAGCCAGGCCTATCAAGCAAGATGAAAAAGGAATTCCCTTCCCTAGCGGAAGCTTGGAAGCAGCGGAAGAGTTGAACTGAATGCACTGGCCTTATGGATAATCATGATCGGTGGGTGCTATCAGGCTCAGGCTACTGACTGGCTTATTATACTCTAAGCTGTTTTATTATGCAAAGATCTCCAGGCACTGCCAAGCTATTACAGAGGAGGTAATATTCAAAGGGAAATAATTCATAGCATGCCACCAGTCTGTTCTGAGGTTTTTTTTTCCCCCTTTGCCGCAAAAGCACAAGCAGAAATACTACAATCTGTGGCTTTTCTTAAAAAAAGAAGAAGACATCAATAAACCAGGTCATTTGTGCAGAATTTCAGAAATAGAATTCATCCTTTAGCCCCAGCCGTTCAGCACATATTGAGCGTTGCTCTGATGCCTGTCAGGAGTGACAAACCCAATGAATCTCATATCTGACACCGAGATCGACAGCCAGCTATGCTCTATGGGGTGTGGACTTCAACTCCCAGAATTCCCCAGCCAGTCAATACATCGTCACATTGACAAGGTTGAGAAGGACTCTAGGACTTGAAAGCACCTGAAGGCAGGACGAGAATCCATGGATGGAAACCAATCAAGGAGAGAAGCAACCCAGAACTAAGGAGGAATTTCCTGACAGGGAGGACAATTAACCAGTGGAACAACTTGCCTCCAGAAGTTGTGGGTGCAAGGAGAGACTGGGAAGTCACTTGTCTGAAATGGTCGACAGTCTCCTGCTTGAGCAAGGGGCTAGACTAGAAGACCTCCAAGGTCCCTTCCGTTCTATTCTGATTAAAGATTAATGCCATCTTCAGGTCGGTCCAGAAGCCAGAAGGAAGCTACCTCCTCCTATATTAGCCACATCTTATTTCTCTTCAGTCCCCTGAAAGAGTTTGGGATGGAATAAGATGGAATCAGAGAGAATCAAACACAATAAGATACAAGGCAGGCCTTGATTTTTTTCACCTTCAACCAAAACAAAAATTAGAATGCAGGGAACGGAATGTCTTCACCGCCCCCTCTGTGTCGTGCACCTACAGGCAGTAGGATCCATAAAGAAATAAAGGCCTGGCTTTTGAAATAAAAACCCTGTGATGGCCAGCGCATTATGATCATCCTGGAGGGAGGAAGGGCTCCCGAAGAGCTCATTTCGAGTGGTGTTCCCATGTATTTACAGAACAAAAAGCGCCAACCCAGTGCAAGTCGATTCCCTTTTATTCTTCGGCAAATAAACCGTCCTTCCGAATGAAAAGCCCGGGAGGAGGGTAGACTATTTAATCGATTTATAAACCACCCCATCTGTCCTTTGACAGCTAGCGGTAATCACAGCGTCTTTCATCTGGGGGCGGGGGGAAGTGTTGCCAATTGCAGGAAGGGTCGTGTGGACAGGCGTCCTCTTCGTTTGTCCTCACACGGATGGTGTTAGGTTTGGAGAATAATGGAGACCAGACATCTGACCAGTGACTTCAACTCTTTAATAACAGTAGATAGAACAGAACAGAGCAGCAGGTATGGCAGCAGTAACCCTTTTATAGGGTTGGCTGCTACCTTATTAACCAATAATATGTGCAACAAGTTCAACTAATACCCAATAAGAAGTGTCCTAATATTGGCCAATCAGGGACTTGTTATGGACCAATCCTTGTTCGTTGTTTAAGGACCAATCAGGTGTGCAGGCTTCCAAAACCTGCTTTGCATTTGGGCTAGTTACTTTTTTATTGATTCACAACACCCCTCCCCTTGGGTTCCGTTTGAGGGGAGCTGTAACAAAATCCTCAAGATAGACAGGCCGTTTGGTCTGTCTGCGGCAGAGTTTCGTTGTACTGCATAAGTACAGAATCAGAAGTTAGCAATTTCTTTACTTGTTGGAAAGCGTATTGTTCACGTTGTCCCCAAACCCACGTTGCTTTTTTGTCTAAGAGTCTATGTAATGGTTCAGCTACCGTTGCTTTATTGGGTAAAAAGACGTTATAAAAATTGATAAGTCCAAGGAACGCCTGTAGATCTGCCTTGTTCCTTGGAGTGGGGGCCTTCTTAATTGCCTTTAATTTGTCCTCAGTGGGATGGATTCCTTGACTGTCCAGGAGGTATCCCAAGAACTCCACCCTCTCGGTACATAACTGGCATTTATTTTTTTTGACTTTGAGGCCGCGCCTTGGAACCTTTGTAAGACCACTCGGAGTCGCTTTTCTAGAATGTCTCTGTTAGGGGCGGCGATGAGTACATCGTCAAAATACGGTACGACCCCTCTAATTCCTTGTAACAGCCTTTCCATTAAACTCTGAAAGATTCCTGGAGCGACGCTCACCCCGAACTGGAGCCGGTTGCATTTAAATGCGCCCTATGCGTGACGATAGTTATGCGCCTCCGCGGTGGCTGGATCTACAGGCAATTGTTGATACGCCTGCGCTAGGTCTAATTTAGCGAAAACTTTCCCGCCGCCCAGGGAATGGAGCAGGTGTTGCACTACCGGCACTGGATATGCACTTTGCTGAAGTGCGTGGTTTAGGTGGCCCGGTAGTCTCTGCAAATTCTCAGTGACCCATCAGGCTTGATAGGCGTCACTATTGGGGTTTCCCACCGGGCATGGTCGGTGGGTTCCAGCACGCCCTGTGCTATTAGTTTATCGAGTTGTTCGTCGATTTTAGGTTTTAGGGCTAACGGCACCCGACGCGGCTTAAGGCGGATGGGTGCTACCTCAGGTTCAAGTTAAATGAGATCGGGTCCCCTTGTACTTGCCTAGTCCGTTCGCGAAAATGTCTTGGAATTCTTGCACGAGGGCTTCCTCCCAATCGTTGCTCTGCACGGTGGACTCGGCTACAGTGATTCCAAGCGGTCTGAACCATTGCAGGCCTAAAAGACTAGGCCGGTCACGGTCCACGACAGTCAGTAGCAGTGCGACGGTGCGGTCCTTGAAAGAGACCTGAATCGGTGGGACCCGACAACGGGAATTCGGTTACCCTGGTAATCTTTGAGTATAACCCTTTGAGGGTTGAGGTCTTGGCGGCGAATCGTTGGAATGAGCTGTTGGAGCGTCTTCCAGGACACCATCGAGAGGGATGATCCTGAGTCCACCTCCATTACACAAGGTTTGTTTTCGATAGCGACTTTCACTCTGATTTTCCCGGCATCAAGGGATGTAGCGTGGCCTATGGTAATTGTCTGGTGGTCTCTTCCGCCTGGTTTCTTCCCGCCTGGTGGAAATGGTGGACGGTTTGTTTCTGTAGGAGTGGCTTCCCATTGGTGATTCAGTTTGTTTCGGGTGTGCCGAAGAATTCTGAAGACTGGCATTCGCCTGTCGGGGTTTGGAGTTGGAGTTTTGTTTGCTTCTGCAAACCTTTGCGATGTGACCTCTTTTCCGCAAACGCGGCAGAGTGCGTCGAGGAATTTGCAGCTGGATCGTGGGTGATTCGCCCACATCCTGCACAAGGTCGAGATGAGCGTTGTGTGAACTGGTCTCGCTCCATTCGGAGTCGGTTGACCTCTTCCTCATCGCTTTCGGACGGGGATTCTAGGTCTTCGTGGTGAGTCGATACCGGGTGTCTCTCTGAGCGAGGCGAGGTATCGTTGGCGAGTTGACGTAGCGGTGCGCTGGTGCGGCGCATTCAGGCTGCCAATTTTTGGGTTGCCTCCGCTGCAGTGGCTTCTTTAAGGGCATCGGTGAGGCTGATGTCCCCTTAGCCATGATTTTGCTCTGGATCGTGCCGTCTTCTAGGCCCAGAACTAGACGGTCTCGGAGGGCTTCTTCTGTTAGAGAATCCGCAGAGGCCTCCAAGGTTGCGGAGGTCTGCGACGTAGTTGGCAAGGCTTTCGCCTTTCCACTGGTCCCTCTGGTAATATTCGTGTCTTCTGACTAAGGTTGGCACAGTGGGCGCGTAGTGGGCCCGTAGCAAAGGCTCGAGGACGTCCCAGTCCATCGCTTACTTCGGCTGGCTTGGCAAGTGATTTTGCCATTTTAAACACGGTAGGCCCGCAGTGGGTTAGAAATATAGCTCTTTTTTTGCTGGTTGTTGCATCTTTCAAATTGTTGGTCTCCAGAAACATCTGGAACCTATCCATGTACGACTCCCAGTCTTTGGTTTCTGGGTCGAATGGAGCGGGTGGTACGGCACCGCTGGCCATGTTGCCGTTGATGGTGCGTGTTCGACCACGTGCTCTGTTGGTTGCTCTGTAGATCAGTCAGCTCTTCGGTCTCCACATCCCACCTTCGTCGCCAGTGTTATGTTTGGAGAATAATGGAGACCAGACATCTGACCAGTGACTTCAACTCTTTAATAACAGTAGATAGAACAGAACAGAGCAAGGCTATGGGCAGCAGTAACCCTTTATAGGGTTGGCTGCTACCTTATTAACCAATAATATGTGCAACAAGTTCAACTAATACCCAATAAGAAGTGTCCTAATATTGGCCAATCAGGGACTTGTTATGGACCAATCCTTGTTCGTTGTTTAAGGACCAATCAGGTGTGCAGGCTTCCAAAACCTGCTTTGCATTTGGGCTAGTTACTTTTTTATTGATTCACAACAGATGGCCACCAGCATCTTCCGCAGGAGAGGGGAAGAGCTTGCCCTGCTTGGCAGGTGGGACTTGCGGGTATGAAATGTGACCGTAACCTAAGAGTCATTCCAGGGAATCCCTCTCTGCTTTTCCGGGAGAGCCGGATGCCGCCAGAATCTGTGACCTGTTGCAATTCTGCTCCCTTCCTCCTTACAGTGAGGTGACACGTCCAGCTTTCCCCTTCCCCCCTGAGGAGGAGGAGGAGGAGGAGGAGGAGGAGGAGAAGAAGAAGAAGAAGAAGAAGAAGAAGAAGAAGAAGAAGAAGAAGAAGAAGAAGAAGAAGAAGAAGAAGAAGAAGAATTAGAAGAAGAAGAAGAAGAAGAAGAAGAAGAAGAAGAAGAAGAAGAAGAAGAAGAAGAAGAAGAAGAAGAAGAAGAAGAAGAAGAAGAAGAGGAGGAGGAGGAGGAGAGGAGGAGAGGAGGAGGAGGAGGAGGAGGAGGAGGAGGAGGAGGAGGAGGAGAAGAAGAAGAAGAAGAAGAAGAAGAAGAAGAAGAAGAAGAAGAAGAAGAAGAAGAAGAAGAAGAAGAAGAAGAAGAAGAAGAAGAAGAAGAAGAAGAAGAAGAAGAAGAAGAAGAAGAAGAAGAAGAAGAAGAAGAAGAAGAAGAAGAAACAACAACCACCCATCCTGGTGCCTTCTGAAAAAAGCACCTTTGAGATGCAAAGTTTAATGGGACTCTTAAAAATCCAGGACCCCCTTCAAGTCTGTGACAATGTCACTTCTAGAAATTTGGAGAATATTTTCTAACGTATTTGCAGGACGTTAAATCAGAAATGCCTGGCCTGGAGGGAAAAACTGACAACCCTGCAACGTTGGCCTTGCATGGCTTCCCTCCCTAAGGCACAACGCTCCACCCCTTTACCAAGGCATCCCCCTCTAATGGGTGCTAGCACCATTTCTCCCACCTTCCACATCTTCCCCCCTTCGCCTTGACGGAGTTTCTCCATCCCAGCCATAATAAATTTGGATGGAGGCCTCCTCCGTGTCGTTTTGCCCAAGAAGAGCCTGCGGTTCTTCGCAAGACACAGCAATGAGAAAGGCCTGTCATCCATCTCTCTCTTCTGAAGGGATGGAGGAGGAGGGGGAAACTTTCTGCAAACACGTTCTGAGCTCTCTGTGGCATTTTGGGCCCTGACGGTTCATTTGCCCAGCAGGGCAAGAAGGGAAGAAATGAGGTTGAAGCTGACAGGAAGGAAAATGCCGACTGTCAGTCTTCAGATTTTTGCTGGCTAACCTCCTTGGTCCTTTTCTGTCACTGCTGACAGTCGCCCTGCCACAAAACCCACAAGCTAACCTTCCCCAGGACCTTTTCTCTTTTGTACTTGAGACCTGCTGCCAATCCGCATCGTCCACCTTTCACCTGTTACATGTCCATTTTCCTGCAGAGTCCAGCCTCTGTCTTGACCGGCGTTTCATTTCCTGCGTGCTCCTTGGACCTGCTAACAAATTTGTTTCCAGAGGTCATCCTAGCTCCCTTTCGAGACTTTTCAATGGCTCTACTGACCATCTCAGAGGGGTCCTTTGTGGTTGTGGTTGATGTTACAGTGAAAACAACAATGCGTGACTGAGATTAGCTTCTGGTTGCTGAACCCGCCACCGCCGGCTGCATTTTCGCCAAACACCAGTCCAGAGCTGCCGATCTTTGGGAGCCAAAAGCACATTCAGACTTTTGAGAGCAAGTGGTGGCAGACAGACCAGATGAGCCCACCCCCCCCTTGGCAGGGAAGAATTATTTAGAGTTGAGAATAATAGAATAAACAGAGTTGGAAGGGACCTTGGAGATCTTCTAGCCCAACCCCTTGCTCAGGCAGTAGACCCTGTAACAGTGCTGGGTACCTTTTTGGGCTCCTGTGCTGAAAATTGCGTGCGCACTTATGCTCTCTCCCTCGCACTCGCTCGCGTGCCAGAAGGCAATGCACGCGGGGTCCCCCCATGCCCTCTGCGCATGCATGCGTGATCCCTGCCGCCGCTCTTACCTGCACTGCGCATGCGCACACCTCCCAGCTGATTTTCGGGCCTTTTTCACCCTCCCAGAGGCTCGAGGGAAGCCTCTGCAGCCTTTGGAGGCCGAAAAACAGACCCGTTTCGTCACTTCCGGTATTTCCGGTATTTGCCTGGGGTTCGCCATCATGGCCCTATACCATTTCAGACAGGTGGCTGTCTTCTTAAAAAGGTGGATCTCTTCTTAAAAACCTCCAAGTGTTGGAGCAGCCACAACTTCTGGAGGCAAACTGTTCCACTGATTAATTATTCTCACTGTCTATTAATCAATCAGAATTGTCAGCCTTCAAGATCTTCCTCTTTTCCTTTGCTTCTTTCTGGCTGCCATGAGTAACGGGTGTGTGTGTGTGTGTGTGTGTGTGTGTGTGTGTGTGTGTGTGGAAGGGGGAAATGTATGGGATGTGAGCTGCAAATGTTGCTAACTAATATTGTATAAACTGGGGAGGGTTTCTCATTCCTGCTTAGCTTTCTCTTCTCTGCGCAATTGCAAACCTTTATCTGAGTAAGCCAAGGTCAACTAATCATCACCACCTGGAGATGTCCCCATGATGTAGTTCACAACTTTTAATTGGAAGAACCGTTTGAACTGTTGGGGGTGGGAACATTTCAATCCCTTGATATACGTGATGTGCATGCCTAATTATCCAGATTCAGAATTTCTTGTTGCTACCACTGACTTCCAGTAAAAGATATCTTTTCTCTAATTACAAGAGTCTAAGTATTTCTTTCCTGGATTTTTGAACGGAGCATCAGCTGACATTATTCTGAATCTCACTCAATAATCAATCAGAATAGAGTTGGAAGGGGCCTTGGAGATCTTCTAGTCCAACCCCCTGGTCAAGCAGGAGGCATTATGCCATTCCAAACAAGTGGCTGTCCATTCTCTTCTTAAAAACCTCCAGTGTTGGAGCACCACAACTTCTGGTGGCAAGCTGTTCCACTGGTGAATTGTCCTCACTATTAGAAAGTTTCTCCTTAGTTCCAGGTTGCTTCTCTCCTTGATTAGTTTCCACCTGTTGCTTCTCATCCTGCCTTCAGGGGCTTTGGAGGAAAGATTGACTCCCTCTTCTTCTCTGGGACAGCCCCACTTGTTTTAAAAAAAACTTCTCTCACTTCTTCTTTCTTCAAAGATTTTTGAACTATTGGAGGTGGGATTAATCAAAGGTGAAATGAGCCCAAATGCAGGAAGGGGCTACCTATTTCATCTGCAGTCACTGAGAACATTGTCCGTTTCTGGAGAAGCCAACCTACTGAGTCGTTTCCCAAAATAGAAAGCACATTCTGCAGGGGGGAAAAATCCGGATCAGGATACAACCTCCCACTGCTGTTTTGTATGTGGGCATCTGTGGGCGGCAACGCTAAACTGACAGACGCTAAGCAGGTCCAGCTTTGGAAACGGGAAAAAAAAAGGTGCCGAAGGATATTCAAATCGTTGCTGGGAGTGAGAAAAGCGTGAAGGACATTTTCCCATGCATGATGGACTTGTGGGGGGGGGAAATATCGGAGACAAAGGCCTACGACGAGGCAGAGAATTTTAAAAATCAACATCCAGACCAAACCAGGAATTTTCCTTCCCCTATGATATGGCACAATATCTGTAGAACACGTTCTGAATTGCTTCAAAGGGTACGTAGCCCTGCTGGATGAATGGATGAGAGACCACCAGGAGATGACAGGCTGATAGGCTGGTCCGCGAAATTTAAAAAAACAAACACAATAAAATAGTACCGTAATAGTAAACATGTTTGTGCTACTGGATATTTTCCTGGGTTGGATGGAAGTCAAACTGAATACGAGGGAATCTTAGCCTTTTGTTATTGGTTTCCCACATTTGATAACCTAAAAGCATGCCTCAAAGGCTGGTGCAGTACAACAAGCATAAGAGTCCCACAGTGGTGCGATGGGTGCCATGTCAATTTAATAAATAAATAAATAAACAACACGGCAGCAGAAAACTGAGTGGTCTTTTCAGCAAGTCAAGAAATGTCAGGTGCAAACAACCAGACCCAGATGTGCAGAGTTCAGGCTAATTATGTTCTGCCTATAATGCAGGAATCTCCCCCAGTCTGAAAACCTACTCATCGTGGTGCAGTGGTTAGCTTGCAGTATTGCAGGCTGACTCTGCCCACTGATGATTGATAGATAAATAGATAGGTAGATAGATAGATGATAGATAGATAGAGCCATGGTGGAGCAGTGGTTAGCATGCAACATTGCAAGCAAACTCTGCCGACTGCCAGCAGTTCAATCCTGACCTACTCAAGGATGACTCAGCCTTCCGTCCTTCCCAGGTCAGTAAAAACGAGGACCCAGATTGTTGGGGGTGATATTCTGACTCTGTGAACAGCTTAGAGGGGGCTGTAAAAGCACTATGAAGCGGTATATAAGTCTAAGGGCTATTGCTATTGCTACTCCTGGGAGCAATTAGATAGGGATCCAAAGAACTTAGGTGGGTCATCCCTACCTCTAACTTTGTGCTGGATCTCTCCTCCATGCCAGGCCGGGTGCTTGGTACCAAGTATTTTAGATAGCACAGTTCTATGGACAATGGGTGTGATACATTTATTCTCAATAATGGAACCTTAATAAAACAAGAATCCAAAAGGACTCTTCGGAAATTACAGAGCTGAAAAGCCGAAATGTGCCTACCGTCCCTGTCCTATTGTTTCTCTTATTCTTCTTTTATTTTTCTTATATGTACCCATTTCATGCATTCACAACTATGTATACACTTATACTTATCTTGTAAACAATTGGCAAATCAAATAAATAAATGTGGTGATGAGAGCCATCTAGTGGTTACCAGACTGTAGGAAAGTAATCATAGTAAAAACGGCAAGTAGTTACAGAGCATCAATCAGGAATTGCTCACAGAAAATAATATATGGCACGTCTGGACGCTTCCTGGCTTTCTCAGGCTAGCAAGACCACTTTGGCTAGGAGAATCAACGCTGGATGTTGAACTGAGAGAAGCAAAGTGAGGGGTATTTTTTTTTTGAAGGGGTTAAAGAATAATTTTTAAAAAAATCAGGCAGCGTTTATAACCAGTGGGAAAACTTGCCTCCAGAAATGGTGGGCGCTTCATCACTGGAGGCTTTCACAAAAACACTTGATAGTCACTTGTCTGAAATAGTATATTTCCTGCTTGAGTTGGACTAGAAGACCTCCAAAGTTCCTTTCAGTTCTATCCTGATTGATTGAGATGAGGTTGGCTTTTCGATCAGGGTTAAAAGAAAGAGTCCCATCTGGTTGCCCTTAGTCAAGATCTGCTGACAAAGATTGATTGATGTACCATTTGTCTCTTGTTTTCCTTATCTAAAAGATGAGCTAGGGGAGAAGTTATGTTTTATTTAAAGAGGGAAATAATGTATTAAAATTGTTTTTTGTCTGCTGGGATGAAAGGAAAGGGTTTTTTTCTTCTTCCTTTTTTTTTTTAATTTCTCACTCGCACTTTTTTCTTTTCTTCTCTTTTTTGTATTTTCCTGTTTTGCATTCTCGGACATGGTGCCAAGTGCCGCGATGACAACGGGCATCACTGTGACATGTTTCATCCATAACTGCATAGTTTCAATGGGCAGGTCGCGATATTTCATGATTTTCCCCCCCGTTTCGGTTTTTGACAACTGTGATATCTGGCATGTTGTGCTCCAAATGATGATCTGTCTGTATTCGAAAGTCCCACCAGACCTTCACCATCTCATTTTCAACAACTTTTTCCACTTTGTGTTCACGTGACTTTTCAGATACAGGTAAGGCATATTTTTACATAAAGACCAGTGGATTAATTTAGCAACTCGGTCATGTATCATCATCATCATCATCATCATACAAAAAATGACAGTATACACAGCAAACGAGATAACCATGCTGGGCTTCGTATCACAAATCACTAGTCGCACACTTCCAAAGCGTTTAGGACTGCGTGATTTATCGGCGGATTATGCAAGCAGATCCCAGTAAGGTGGCCTTCTGCAGCTGACCAATGGTGATTTTGTCAGCACCAATTGTTTTTAAGTGCTTGCCTAGGTCTTTAGGCAGAGCACCCAGTATGCCGAGTACCACTGGAACCACCTGCACCGGTTTATGCCAGAGTCTCTGCAGTTCGATTCTCAAGACCTGATATCTGGTGACCTTTTCAAGTTGTTTCTCGTCAATTCTGCTGTCAACAGGTATGGCAATGTTGACGATCCACACTTTTGTCTTCTCCACAATCGTGATATCCGGGGTGTTGTGTTCCAAAACTTTGTCAGTCTGTATTCGGAAGTCCCACAGTAGTTTTGCATGCTCATTTTCGACCACTTTTTCAGGCTTATGATCCCACCCAGTTCTTTGCTACAGGCAGACACAAGTTACAAGTAGTGACACAAGTTCCAGTGGACCATCTGAGCGACTGTGTTGTGACATTGTTTGTATTATGATTATGATTATGATTATTTAATCTTTAGTGAGATTCACATCCTTTGGGGCTGGTTGATAGCTCAACAGATCGAGTCCTAACCAAGGACATAGGAACTGTTCAGATAGCGTCAGAGGATATAATTTATTTTTATTTTTATTATTATTATTATCTCTTTTATTCATTCAACATGAAACTCAGACAACTGAACATTTAAAAATGTATCACAAATATCATTGACTGGTGCTGATGGTTGATACGGGGTTTTGCCAGCATCCTAGGTATCAACCAAGTTGTTGTTTTTGTTGTAATTATTATTGTTGTTGTTATTGAGCGTATGTCATCTACAGGGATGACGGATTGGCTCATAAGCAAATTTCGTTCCAATAAAGTGTCCAGGCATGGGCCGGGATACAGGAGAGGCTTCCACCGCCTTTCCCTCTGTGCCTGGGATCTCCTCGTGGTCTCCCATCCAAGCGCAGACCAGACCATCCCGGCCAGAGGGGATGCCCTTAAAGAGCAAGGCGGAGGGGGACCCAGGTTGAAGTCCCTCCAGGTCCAAGCCCACCCCCCCGACCCCCAGCCCGCTCGTCCAGCCCCTCTCCCAGGCGAGGCGTCTCCCTGGAGAAAAAGACGGTTTTGAAAAGGGGAGGGGGGAGAGGGAGGAAGGCGGCCATCGGAGCAGACGAGGAGAACGGGCGGGGGAGGGCGAGAAAGAGGGGGCGCTTCCGGTCCGCTCTGCGCGGGCCTCTCTGTGCCCGCTCCTCCGGCGCCGCCCCCTTCCGCTCCGCGGCCTCTGCTGCTGCTGCTGCTGCTGCTGCTGCTTCGCCTGGGCCGCTTGGGCTGCTGCTGCTGCTGCTGCTGCTGCTGCTGGCGAGGGAGGCGGCGGCGGCGGCGGCGTGGCGGCTCCATCATCCTGGCATTTCGGAGCCTCCATCCTGGCCTCTCGAGTGCCCGGACCCAAAACAGGAAGTAGGTGCCTGTCAGCGCCCGGGGGAGGGGAGGGAGGGGAGGCACGGGGCCGCCTCGGGGTCCTCCGGAGGGGGAAATCTATAGCTATATACATACAAATATATATATATATATATATACATATCAATTCTCTCCCGTGGGGTAGATTTCCTTCCCTCCCCCCGTGGGCGCCTCCTTTGAGCGCGCCCTCCTCGCCCCCTGAGGGAGTCCGGGGGAGGGGGCTGCGGGAGGCCAGGCAGGCGGGGGGGCGGCTCGCTCAAGGCATCCTGGACGTCTGGGGGGTGCAGGGGGTGTGTGTTGTGTCATGCATGGACATGTATGTGAAGGGCCCTTGGGGGCCTCAGGCGGCTCCTTTGCTGGCAGACATGACCCAACTAGGGAACATCACCAGTGCGGGTGTGTACGTGTGTCTCTGTGAGTGTGTGTGCGTGTGTATACACGCACACACACATATACATATATATCACATCTATATCTGTCCATATGTATATATATATATTACACACACACACACACACACACACACACACACATACACACACACACACATATATATCACATCTATATCTGTCCATATGTATATATATATATTACACACACACACACACACACACACACACATATACATATATATCACATCTATATCTGTCCATATGTATATATATATATTACACAAACACACACACATACAAACACACACATATACATATATATCACATCTATATCTGTCCATATGTATATATATATATTACACACACAAACACACACACATACACGCACACACATATATACATATATATCGCATCTATATCTGTCCATATGTATATATATATATTACACACACACACACACACACACATACATACAAACACACACACACATCACATCTATATCTGTCCATATGTGTATATATATATATTACACACACACATACAAACACACACACACACACACATCACATCTATATCTGTTCATATGTATATATATAAATTACACAAACACACACACATACAAACACACACATATACATATATATCACATCTATATCTGTCCATATGTATATATATATATTACACAGACAAACACACACATACAAACACAACACACATATACATATATATCACATCTATATCTGTCCATATGTATATATATATATTACACAAACACACACACATACATACACACACACACATATACATATATATCGCATCTATATCTGTCCATATGTATATATATATATTACACAAACACACACACATACAAACACACACACACATATATATATATATCACATCTATATCTGTCCATATGTATATATATATATTACAAACACAAACACACACACATACAAACACACACACATATACATCTATATCTATCCATATATATATATATATATTATATATATATATATATATACATATACACATACACGCACACATATATATATACATATATATCGCATCTATATCTGTATATATGTATGTATGTGTGTATATATATATATACACACATACACACACACACACATACATACACACATACATACACGTATGTGTGTTTATATGCATGCATGTGTGTTGCAAACTATCCTAAAAATACTAGTTTCAGGTGTAGCTATAAAAGAAGAGACAAACACTGGATAATATATTTTAAGTTCCGGAGATCATGATGTCTGTCTCTTCTTTTGTGTGTGTGTGTGTATATAGATATAAATAGATATAGACATATAGATAGATATATACAAATGAACGGTATATATAGATGACGGACGGATGATATTGAAATTCCCAGGCCTTTGGCAAGGAAAGGCTCCTGGTTTCATTGTACTTGCCACCTGCTTTCTTTATCTTCCATTTTTAAAATGTTGTTTTATATTATTTCTTGTCTCCAGAGCCATTGGGAGTTGGGAGGCCACAAATCTAATTGTTTTTGGTATGATTAAGTATAAAAAGCAATATGCATATATGTCTGTAAGTATGGAAAAGGAAACTAGAAATGGAATTCTCTATTGGCCAAATGTCATTGGACACACAAGGAATTTGTCTCCAGTGCATAAAATGTAAAATGGTAATTTTACAAACAACACTTACACTACAGAAAATTAACATTCACATATTCTGTCCACATTGATGATCTGTCCTCCCTCCCTCCTTCCCCCCCTCTCTCTCTGCAAAATCTTGGGGTACTGAGTTATTGAAGTTTGTGGATTGAGACTAAAAGATTTTCTAATATTTAATATAGTTTACTTTTCTAGTATAAGTAACCACTAGGCTAGTTGTATGTCAGTGGTATTTTAACATAAAAGAAACCCTCTCCTGAATTTGATTGTTTTGTCATTCAGGCTGAGAGGTTTTGAGTTATTGTGGCTGCTGGGTGTTCTTGTGTAGGATTTCTCTACTTCATAAACAATATTGGGATTTTCACAAGAGAACAATTGACAAGCAAACCATGACATTGTAAAACATAAAGTAGATAGATATATGGATATTTTACCACTAAATACTCTGAAATAAACGACCTCCATCTTTTCAGTTGGTATGTTTACATAAAGTATGCTACTTGCTTTAATGCTTTGACAAATAAAAACTATGTTTCAAAATATCTATTTTCTTCCACAATATTTTCAAAAACATCCTTTAATTTTACACCTGCACAGAATATACAATAATAGTGTTTCAGAGCACATTTCAGTTCTCAGATAGATCAACTTTGCTCTTCAAAACATTGCTTCATGCTGAATCTCAAAGGTGCCATCAGCTGCAACAGCTTTTTGTGGGCTCTGAAAACAGATTTATGGAGAGGACTATTTGTTTTTGGTTTTTTTAATCTTCTGTTACATTTAAATATGTCGATTGAAATGAACGTTGTAGTGAAAGACCAACCTGCTGGAACTGACTTCTAGGCAAGGGAGGGGGGGGGACTTAAGAAGGAAGGCAGGACAAAGAGAAGAAAATCTCTTATCGGAACAGTATGGATATTGCAGTAAAGATATATAGGTATCCTCGACTAGTGACAGTTCAAAGTTACAGTGGCACTGAAAAAGTGACTTATGAACCTTTTTCACACTTACAACTGTTACAACATCTCCACAGTCACGTGATAAAAATTCAGGTGTTTGGCAACCGACTCACATTTACAACCGTCACCATGTCCCAAGGGGGTCACATGATCCCCTTGGCAAGAAAGGTAAGATGGGGCAAAACTCACTTAAATTCCTCACTTATCAGTGCAAATTTTGGGCTCAATTGGGGCCGTAACTCAAGGACCGCCTGCATTCTGCTTCAGTCAATGAGCCTTGCAAGGCAAGATGCTACAGTTCGCAAACTGCAACTTGTCTCGGTTTGGTTTGCAGCTCAGGTTAAAACGGCGACAGGTGTCGCTAACCCTGGAGGCTAGAATGCTCTCTGTGGGATTAGAGAAAGGAGCATGCTGAGCCAACAGTCAGCGCTATAATTCATGGCAAATTTAGAAATTTTTCCCCAGGGAGGTGGGAACAATTCTGTAGCATTCTGGAGGGTCCAGAAGGGTCCAGTTTGGAAATTAAACCTTCCTGACCTCAGAACAGTTTCAAGATTCAACTACTACTTCCATAATATGTTGTGCATCTAGTTTCAAGGTCCAAACAGTGGCAGGTCAGAACTTTCTATGACGGCATGTTTTGCACATCCTTGATTTACGGCAGCACCGAGACGTCTCCATGTATGCCTTGGTAGTTCCACACCACACAAAGAATGGCCGGAGGGCCTTAGAGGTTTTCCGGTCCAAGAAAATGCAGAGATGGGACCAGGGCTATGTGACAGTTATCAGCTGCCTTCAGAGTCGGAGATCAGTGGGGGAGAAGAACAGCTGGAGCCTGTTCCCAGTGTGCTCATGCGCAGAGCTGCCAGGAGAAGGGAACAGCTAACGAACAAGGGTCGACTCGGGAGTAAAGGCACAAGTGGATGGTGAATGGCCCCTCCCAGAAGGAATAAAGAGGAGCCAAAGGGGAGTGGGGTTTGCAGGAGACAATTAGTTCAATTCATTAGGGCAAAGATCTGTTCCTGACTCCTTGCCAAGTCATTGCTGCTACAGAGTGGTGTTCGGAAGATATCAGCCTGGCAACTCTCGCAGCCTGATAAAGGCCTGCAGTTGTGAGATCTCTTGAAAGACCGTTTGCCATGACTTTGCTGGAGAGGAATTCCCTTTAACCTAAATAAAAGGGGTTTCGTCAGGACGAGGAGTCGGCTTCCTGGTCTTGGGAAGGTCTAGGTCAGAACACCTTGATGGTAAGAGATGATCAGCAAGGGAACGGATCTGCCTCAGGAACCGATGAGCTTTCCTTCCCTGGAGATGCTTCAACAGAGATAGGGCAGCCCTCTCTCCTGGATGCTGGAGCAGTGGGGTGGTGAACCCCACGCTCTCCAAACTCCTAGCCAACCCTTGCATTTCCCCCCGTCTGTCCCTCAACTTTCTCTTCCTTGAAGCATGGGAGTTTCTTCTTGGTCCTCATCGCCTCAAGGGACCTGCCGGCTCTTCTTTGCTCTTAGGGATAAGTGTTTGTTTTGGAAGTTGTGAATGAGAAGGTGCAAGAAATAGTAAAGGCCCCCCATTAACCCAACAAGGAGCAGCTGTTTTCTGTCTAGGTCTGTAACATGGTCGTTTGACTTACTGTCCATGAAGTAATGAGGGTCACTTTGATTCTGAGCTAAATAAGTAGGTTGCAGGTTCCAAGTAAATAACTACCGGCTCCTCTGTGCTCTCTGAGCTTGGTTGTTTTCTTGCAGACGTTTCATTACCTGAACTAGGTAACATCGTCAGTGCGAGTAGACTTAACTCTGGTGATGTTACCTATTTTGGATAATGAAATGTCTGCAAGAGAATAACGGCCATGTTCAGAGAGCACCAAGGACCCCAGAGTTCAACCCTGGGCTTCCACTATTCTCCTTTACTGGTGAACAAACGACCACCCTATCTATGGCTAATCTGTGATTCTTCTCTTGTAGATTTGATTATGACCACAGTTGAAGAAGAATCTGACACAGTAACAGTGGAAACCGTGAATTCCGTGACTCTGACACAAGATACCCAAGGCAACCTTATTCTTCACTGCCCTCAGGATGGTATTGAACACCTGTTATTTGACTGTATGCTTTCATCCATGTTATTTCAAATTACAATCACTCCTCAGACCAGGATATTGGGCTTAGTTGCACAACTGGGTGGGACGAATGGCTTCGATTGGTAATAAAATTTGGGAGAAACCATTTTCGGTGTCACTGGGAAATTTAGTTTCCTAGAGGAATTTCAGGAATGTCCTTTAAAAAAAAAAATCAAGGGTATGCAATGGGTGAGTTAAGACTTGCATTTTCTTAAGACACCCACTTCACCTCCTGAATGCCACCCCTCAAAATAGACTGTAATCTCACTGATGAAGTTTGGTTAAAAAGAAGGTAAAACTTTCCCTATCTGGTTGTGTCCAATTCTGGGACATGGTGCCCATCTCCGTTTCTTGGCCAAGGGAGCCAGCCTTGTCCGAAGGCCAGCAGGGCTACACACCAAAGGCGCAGAAAGCACTCTTCCCTTCCCATCAAAGTGGTACCTATTCATCTTACTCGCATTTGCCTGCTTTCGAACTGCTCAGTGGGCAGGAGATGGAGCAAGGAATGGGAGCTTGCTCCGTCACAGAGTGCTCGGGTCTCAAACCTGGGCTGCCAGCTCTCCAGCTGACAAGCTCAGTGCCTTTAACCTCTGAGGAAGCTGCCAAGCCCTGAACCAGTCTGGACATTTCCCTCTAAAACCAATTTTTGGGGTCTCCAGCAAAGAGTTTTGCACACTTTGCTCCTTACATTCAAGTTGCTTGAGAGTGGAATTGGATGTGGGAGGGTGAGACCACATCAATTACACGTTAATTGCACAACAATTGCACAGTAGCTTTGATGACTCTTATTGGAATTGTACATTAAGGCAACAAATGCTTCCTTATGTCGGTTTGGTTATTTCAACGAACGACTCTTAAACCATTAGATTTTAACGTGTATGAAAATTGGACTAAAGAAAATTCATTTTAATGATATTGTGGGCAAAATATTAGAACTGGAAGTTGCACTTTAAAAAAAAAAAAAAAGGAAATTAGGCCATTCATTCTTTAGAGGGCATGATACCAGAGAGCAGGTCAGACTTTTTGAACTTTTTCTCCATTAAATGCATTTTTTAATTATTTTTTCTTATAAGCGAAGAATCACAACACTAAACAGTAGCTGCTAGTCTCTGGGGATGGAAAAAGGAGTAAAGGTGTGGATGGCACAGCGGTCTAGAGGTGAAGACGCTCTCCTCCCCCTTGGGAAGTTGAGAGTTCGATCCTAAGTAGCGGGAGATATTTCTCTTGGTGCAAAGAGAAAACATCTGCTGTGCACTCCGCACAGGTGTCAGGAAAGGCATCCGGCCAGTAAATGCTCAGCTCCACTCAGTTGCCCGACTCCACCTTGAATTTAAACTCCACATTTAAGCGATTAAAGGGTCATAAGAAGAAGAAAAAAATGGATTGTGTACCGCAGACCAAGAGCAGACCAAGATGAATATTTTTCAGGAACTTATTCGAAAGTGGCCCTTTTTTCAGGGACTCCGTTTCTCCCCAGGATTTCCAGTTGAGGGTCAGGCAGCGGCCTTCCCTGATCCTGCAGCAGGCAGTTCCGCAGGAGATAATAATCATGTCCGATATGGTTCCCTCCCAAGTCTCATGGCTGTCCTTCTCCTCCTTCTCTCTGCGGGCGTTTAGAGGCAGACGGCGTAGACTCCGAAGACAGCCCCGAACCTCCCCCCCACAAAAGGCTCTGCTTATCCTCGGAAGATGACGAGAGCGTGGAAGGCAACCCTCCCTGCATCTCGGTCGTCGCGGTTCCAAGTAAGGGGGCCTTTGGGAGGCTCTGCGGAGGCCGCGGGAGGGAGGGGGGCTGCTCGAGGGAGACCACACGGGTGGACCAGGAGGAGGGTCTAGAAAAGGAGGGGGAAGGGAATTTTGGTTTGGCTGGTCAAGTGATCCACTATTCCTTACCCCAGTCGGTAAACCATTTATCCATCCATCCATCCATCCACCATCCATTCATCCACTCATCCATCCACCCACTCATTTCTCCATTCATTCATCCATCCACCATCCATCCACCATCCATTCATCCACTCATCCATCCACCCACTCCAGTCATTCTTTCTCATTCATATCACTTTTATTATTTTTGGGTAAGCAACTCAAGGCAACAAAGATACCCAACACACCTTCCTCCTTCTATCTAGAGCAGTGATCCCCAACCTTTCGACGCCACGTGCCCGGTTCGGCATCATTCATTCTTTCATTCATATATCACTTTTATTATTTTTGCAAGCAACTCAAAGGCAACAAAGATATCCAGCACACCTTCCTCCTTCTATCTAGAGCATCCCTGTCAGGTTTCCCCAAAACAACAACAACAACAACCCTGTGAGGTAGGCTGGGCTGAGGGAGTGGGACTGGCCCAAGATCAGCCAGCTGGCTTTCATGGCTAAAGCGGGACTAGAGCTCTCCGTCTCCTGGTGTCTTCACCACTAGACCAAACTGGCCCTAAAGGACGCAGGTGGCAAGGCAGAAATAGCAAGGAGACCCAGCTCATGTGCCCCAAGGAGGGAGGGTAGCTGCTGTGCGCAGGTGAGAAGAACATTTACAGCGATCCTTGCTGTGCTTTCCAGTTTCAGAAAGTGACCAGAGCTTTGAGGTGACCATGACTGCCACCACGGAAGTAGCTGACCATGAGGTTAACGAAGGAACGGTGACTCAGATTCAGGTACGTGAAACAGCCCCTACAGAGGTCCCATGCAGTCTTCGGCCATGGCTCTGGCAGGACTTGACAGTATATAAAACATATAGTTTATTGTTCTGAGTGCTGACGTCCACCCATCTTGAGGCGGTTGTGGTCCGAGGAGCCGTGGCTTAAAGGGCTTCCTGTTTACCTCTCCCAGATCCTTCAGAACGAGCAACTGGACGAAATCTCTTCTTTAGCCAACGAAGAAGTCTCGGCTGTCAGTCAGGCCTGGTTTACAACCAAAGAAGACAAGGATTGTTTAACAAACAAAGGCAAGTTTGCACTTTCCATTTGTGGAGGCATCTCGGTGCATGACGGAAAAGTATGACCTTATTGTGAGAGGAATCAATCTGTTTTATGAAAATAACTCGAGGACAATATGCTAGCTTATTTTGCAATAAGAGCTAATGAATATTTATATTTAGTATTTTTTAGCGTATGGCTAAATTATTATAACTTGTATTTGATTGGATTCCCTGGCATTCCACCCTTTACATTTTTTTTCCTTCTCTAGAAATACTAGAAATCCAATTTGTGGCATTTATTATCAGTGCTAAATGCCAGCATTTGTGTACATATAGTATGACTTTTGTTGCATGTATGAAAATATAACAGATAAGCACTTATTGAATTGGGTGCACAGATATAAAACCACTTTGCATGACTCGGAAAAGCATTGAAAAAAATTATACTTTGATTTAATGATCGTTACATTATGTTTTAAGCCACCCAACAATTGCCATTCTCTGTCAGCGTATATTAAAAAAAAAATGATGTTATAGTGGCTACGAACCGATTACTAAAATTTATCTGCTGGGTTAGAAGTGGATCTAAATCAGAGGTCTCCAAACTTGGCAACTTTAAGACTTGTGGACTTCTGGTGGACTCCCAGGATTCTGGGAGTTGAAGTCCACAAGTCTTAAAGTTGCCAAGTTTGGGGACTCCCGATGTAAAGAAACCTTCTCCCCTTCTCTGTGCTAATCGTTCCCCGTAAGTTGAACTGCTGGTGGGGTGTCTGTGTGTGACAGCTTCTTCTCCATTTTTAAGGTCATAAGTGGAAACAGGGCATGTGGTCGAAGGAAGAAATTCAGATTTTGATGAGTAACATTGAGCGTTATTTGAAGGTTTGTGTTGCTCTCAATATGCCTCCTAGTTTCAGACGTTGGTCTCTTCCGTCGGATGGGTTTCAGAGGTTTTATAAGTGGGATTCCGTAGAGTTTTCCCATCTCTCTTGTAGCCCCCAATTTCCAGGAAAAACTCCCTTCTGGGTACGGATGGGTCCCTTTCGCTCCATATGTGAAGAGGCTACACTCTTCATCTGAGTTTGCAGGAGCTTATAAAGCGATAAATCTGGTTAAGCAGCATCCAGACTGTTTACTTACCCATTTAACCAAATAATGAATGGTGCTTTTGTTTAATGTGGGACTGTCTGACCTTCTCATAGCCTTAAATCAAAGACTCCGTAGTTGTCATGAAGCCAGTAAATCTTAAATCGGGACATCCTGAACCTCAGTTTGATCCTGACTGATGTTGATTCAACCTTTTCTTTAAAAGTGCACGAGGAGGCCCAAGTCAGCCCAATTCCTTAATCAGCCTGTCCCCCTCAGTGAGCCAGCTACAAAGAACTTTTTAGCTGGATTTGTTTATAATTGTGTGTGTGTGCGCGTGCGTGCATGCATGCATGCATGTATGTATGTATGTATGTATAAAAAAGATTATGGATTTGAACATCCTTGTTTTGATCTTAAAATCCATTCGAAATAAGAGGTCATTTGTTCCGTGTTGATTTCCAGGGAAATGAATTTTGCACCTTTTCCTGGTTGCTAGTTGTTATTTTTCAGAAAGGAAAAAAAAACATCAGTTCCGTCTCAGTTTAACTTCATATTAAACCTGTAGTTATTACAATTATTGTATAACCAAGCAATAGTATAAAACCTGGGTTGTTCAGCCACTGTCTTAAACCTGCAAAATCCAATCCTGCCCCCCAAATTTGTCATCATGAAGAGGAAGTGACTAAGATTGATTAGAGTTTGGATTGCCCTACTTATTTGGGGGAGGCTGTTCGGAAAAAAGAAAAGAAAACCAGTTTTAACTTCCTGTCAAGGGAGGGAAACTGAAACTGTCCTCTGTGTGTAAACAGGCCCGTGGAATCAAAGATGCCACCGAGATCATTTTTGAGATGTCGAAAGATGAAAGGAAAGATTTCTACAGGACCATCGCCTGGGGTTTGAACCGGCCTCTCTTTGCTGTTTATAGACGCGTCCTTCGCATGTACGATGACCGAAACCACGTTGGCAAGTATGAACCTTCCTAAGGTTTGACTCGAAGGGGAGGAGTGTGAGCTGGGAACCGCTCCAGGGCCCCAGGTTCTAGGTGGAAGAGAGGAGCACAGGCTTTAAAATGTTCGGAAGTCATAATGAAGGAACTGACCAGGGAACTATTTTGATATAATAATATATATATATATATCATATTAGAGATAAGGCCAAACATTGGGGAAATAGAAATCTTTTCTCGTGCGCTGAAGTTCACTGGAAGATCTGGGAGATTAATCCAAATGAACTTCCACCCATTCCTAGCACATATCCTGAGCACCAATCCAAAGGAGGTGGAGGAGAGAGGTTCATGGGTGGCGTCTTCACAGGGATCATCATCATTAAAATCACGATTTCCAACAATGGGAAACTATCACGTTTCCCCGAAAATAAAACCCTGTCTTATTTTATTTTTTTTGCCACGAAAACGGCACCATATCTTATTTTCGGGGGACGTCCTCCACTGACTAACCTCACTTGCATGTGTTACCCCAGGCCTCCTTTTCGCGGTCGGAGGCCTTCAGGAACTTCTTCTTCTGCAGCCGGCAAGGCTTTCCTAAGCACCTCTGCAGCCGATAACAGAGCTCTGGATCGATCCAGAGCTTTGTTCTCGGCTCCAGAGGCCTTCAGGAAAGCCTGGCCTGCCTTGCCGACTGCAGAAAAAATGGGCTGGCAAGGCAGGTGTCGGGGCGTACGAGGCCTGGGTACACCTGTCCAAAGGTAAGTAGTGGGGCAGCTCCACCACCACCCCATCCCCACCCTGGTTTAATTCTTACCTGTCCACTCTGGAGTGGGCGGGATCTTAATTAGGGCTTATTTTGGGGGTAGGGCTTATATTGGGCACATGTGTAAAAAAAAATCAAGCTAGGACTTACTTTCAGGATAGGACTATTATCGGGAAAACAGGGTAGCAAATTGTACGCAAGATAGCAAAGGACAGGAGACCTCGGACTTCCCTTTGATCCTCAAGCTCTCCTCAAGATAGTGTCCCGAGATAAATTTGTTTTCCGAACGTATATTTCCATCTTCATTAAATATACTGTTTCCATGTTTAAACAGGTATACTCCCGAAGAGATCGAAAAACTGAAAGAGTAAGTTTTATTTCAACCGGATGTTGCCAATCGTTCATATATCCCATTCAAGAAACTTGGGTTTCCTCTTAGATGGACAAGTGAAGACTCCTGAATTGACCCTCAAGGGAAGAAAAGGAACATACTCCAAATGAACTGTGTGAATGAACTGTCATCACACACACACACACACACACACACCCAAAGCCTTTGCATTGGCATAGGGAGGCCTTTCAGCTTTGTTTGGGGCAGAAAACTTGCTTAGGAAAAGCTTCGTTGATTCCGTGCTCTGTGTGGTCATATAGAGCTGAACTGTTCCGTTCTCCCTTTATAGAAAACAACATTTTGCAACGATGATCTCGTCTTCTTTGCTGCTATTCCCATCCGTGTAGATTAGCCCACCCTGCAGCAGCTGATCTCCCCAGCCCCGACGAGCAAAAATTAATCGCTTTTCCGGTGTTGGCTCGGGGGGGGGGGGGGGGGGGGGGGGGGGGGGGGGGGGGGTTTGGGGGGGGGGGGGGGGGGGGGGGGGGGGGGGGGGGGGGGGGGGGGGGGGGGGGGGGGGGGGGGGGGGGGGGGGGGGGGGGGGGGGGGGGGGGGGGGGGGGGTGGGGGCCCCCCCCCCGGGGGGGGGTTTCCCCCCCCGGGGGAGAAAAAATTCCCTTTTAGATTAAGAATCAAGCACGGGAATGACTGGGCGACGATAGGAGCCGCTCTCGGACGGAGCGCTTCATCTGTAAAAGACCGCTGCCGACTGATGAAGGACACCTGCAACACAGGTACGGCGATTAAAACACCTGCCAAGGAAACTCTAGCCATACTGCTATACTGGCCTGGCACGCAAGGCACCTACGTCGACTTCAGGAGACTAGCGTCGACTCCTAAACCATTTCTATGCCTGTTTGAGAGTTGCCATGAACAGAAGAGGAGGGGGCAGCAACCTGGAAGAGCGGGACAGCAGTTTGGAGCCAAAAGTGCATTCCGTTCTTATCTTGCAAAGATTATAGCTAAGCTACCAGAATTTATGTCCGCAAATTTCTAATTGGAGAAGCATGATTGATGACTCTTGGCTATGAACGTGTTTCGTTGGAGAATATGAGGGGTGGTGGGAAACCAGGCTCAAGGGTGACAGTGAATTATGTGTCTCAGAATCGGCTGCATACCGCGCCCAATTTTCAGCCTCCACGTGCCCCATTTTCTGCCTGTTCCGAAAACGGGGCGCACAGAGACGGCAATAGGCAATGGCGATCCCTGCAGCCTGAAACAGCTGATTGTCGGGAGGCCGATCCAACCGACCATCAGCTGCTTGTGCTAATCAGGCTGTGCTGAAGCTGAAACAGGCTGTTTGCTGCAAGGAGGCCGATGGCTGGGAGGCAGAGGCCCATTTTTTCTCCCCCTTGTTCTCCTCCCCAAAAGCTAGGCGCGTCTTATCCTCCCCAAAATGCGATAAGTCTAAGAGCTCCGGCTGTTTGGATCGTTTCCCCTTCAGGGAAATGGACGGAGAAAGAAGAAAAGAGACTCGCCGAAGTGGTCCACGAACTCACGAGCACCGAGCCCGGAGACATCGTCACGCAGGGGGTCTCCTGGGCTGCAGTGGCCGAGCGGGTGGGGAGCCGGTCGGAGAAGCAGTGCCGCTCCAAGTGGCTCAACTACCTCAACTGGAAGCAGAGTGGAGGCACCGAGTGGACCAAGGAGGACGAAATCAACCTCATCCTCAGGTTTGCACCGCTGGGCTTGTGGGGGGAGGGGTGGCCTTGGGGGCGGCGGGAGAGACCAGCCTCTCACAAGGGCTTCCTTTGGACGCACGGAGCCTCTCCCAGCCATGTCTCCTCTGCTCGAGGCTCCCAGGAATGTCTTGTTTAAGTATTCGGGCGTTCCCGGTACAATGGTGGTCCTCGAATTACGACCTAAAACATTTATGTGGCTAAGTGAGACATTTGCTAAGCCCGTTTGGCCCCATTTTATGACCTTTCCTGCCACAGCGGTTGACCTCAGTTTTTAACCTAGAAACACGGTCATTAAGTGAATCTGGCTTCCTCATTGACCACCAAAGGGGATCACGGGACACGCCGACCGTCATAAATACCAGTTGCCAAGCGTCCAAAATTGGATCGCGCGACCCTGGGGGGATGCAGCAACGGTTGTAAGCATGAAAAATGGTAGTCAGTCACTTTTTTCCTCAGTGCCACCATAACTTTGAAGAAGTCACTAAATGAACTGTTGTAAGTCGAGGACCACCTGTAGGTGGCAGCACACTGCCAACTTTGGCCGATCTTAAAAAATAGGAAAGGATAGGAGACCACCAGAAAAATCGGAAAAGAACAAAAAAAGAAAAGATATAGGGGAGACAGGGGAAGCAGTGAACCAATTCCTAGAAGCCGCCAATGAGAAACCCTCCCTGCGTCCCTTTCCCAGAAAGCTGCTCGGATGCTTCCGGATTGTTACCTGGGATCCAGGTTGGCTTGAGAGAGACCAATTAATTTAAATGCATTGTGTCATGCCCCCCCCCATCGGAGCCTGAATCTGCGGGGAAGAGGAGCTGGAAGCTGAGCCAACAGAGATTGTGGGGGCGGTCTTGGTTGGCTTCGGAGGAAAATGAGGAAGGGCAAGGCCAGTCAGGCCATGGCCTTTCGGGATTAGGCGGGGAGGAACAGGCTCAGGATGAACATGAGAGGCAGAGCTCAGGCAAAGAGCAAGGACCACCCCCTCCTGATCCGAGAGCACAGAGAGTGGAGAGAAGGCGGGAACAGCGCAAGACTGAGCCGGCTACTCAGGAGGAGAGTGCCCCCCCCCCCTTCACAAGGCACAGCAGGGGGACGAGGGTTAAGGAGACCCTGTGGGGAGGGGCGTTTGTTGGGAACAAACATTGAGTCCCTGAAGAGTGGAATGCCGACATTTGAACTTTCCTGGGTTCCTTGCCTTCTTTCCGGCTTTCTGGACTAATTCCCTGGATATTTTGCTTCCCAAACTCCTTGATTTGCCCTGCCGGATTTATTGTTGTGCAGCTTTGGTGTACACAGCACTGGGCTGGACTATTTGCAGACAGAGGCTACTTGAGGTGTGTGTGTGTATGTGTGTGTGCGTGCATGCATGCGTGTGTGTGCATGCATACGTGCATCCCTGAAGGCTAATATTTGTTAAAAGGAACCATTTCTTTCTGCGTGTGATCCTGTCAGAATAGCAGAGCTAGAGGTCGCAGATGAAAACGGCATCAACTGGGATTTGCTGGCTGAAGGCTGGAGCAGCGTCCGCTCACCCCAGTGGCTTCGGAGCAAATGGTGGACCATCAAGAGGCAAATCGCCAACCACAAAGAGGTGTCGTTTCCCGGTAAAGTGACCTCAGTCGATTCCTGGCCTGCTCTCCGACCGAACAGCCAGAATCTACAGGGGAAGAGTTCAGTTAGCCCCTTATTGTTTGTCCCCGTTTTACAGGACTCTTCCCACCTGACTAGATCAGGTTCAGTGGCATCCAAATGGGGTTAGGCTTTGCCCTCTTGTGCCTACGCAAGAATCCAAGACTATTTCCCCGCTTGACGCTTCCCTCTCATTTGGCCAGTTTGCTCAATACTCCTTTGGTCTTTTTAGTTGCCAGCAGAAAGGAAGTGGGGGGGGGAAAGCAGTGCATTCCTTAAATGCCTCAGATAATCACCTTGGCAGCCCAAAGCTGTTGGTGCACAAGATTATTACTGGAGAGCATGATTGATGACTCTTGGTTATAGATGTGTCCCATTGGAGAATATACATCCAGGGGGTGGGGGGGAAGTCCAGAGTCAAGGGAGAAATGAAGGATGTATTTTAGTGTCAGCTGCACCTAACTAACACCAACATGGCTGCTCTAATCAATTTTTTTTTTTTTTACTTTTGAGAGATGCGGCTAGAGATTTATGATTTGAATGGAGGTGGATTTGTTGGAGCCCTGACACCGGCATCTGCCCCCCTTTTTAAAATTCTCCCATCAAAATCCACACTGAGTTGTGTCCCACTTGGTTGAGGGATCGGAGCCTAACCTTTCCCCCAAAAAGGGTCCTTGCAAACTTACAACCACTCTCTGGAACTTGCATCGAGACTTCTAAAATTTGGGAGACATCGATCCCAACCTGGGGAGAAAGATGGCTTTTCCCTCTGGTAACTTGAAGAGAGTTGAATAAAAAAAAAAAAAAAACCTAGCATTTCCCAAGCAAGGCAGGCTGGGCTTTGAGGATCCACTCGTCTCAAAAAAGTTGTCAAGGTTTGGAAATGCTGAAATAACTTACAACTGAGGGAGTCAGTGCAAGACTAGCCTGAGACCTTATCCGCTCTAATTTGCTATTGTGAATGTGTAAGGTGGGCCTAATTGCTCTTGGTTATTTTTTTACTAGCTCTGTACCCGTGCTTCACTACGAAACTATGTGGTTGAGCTTAGTTTCTGGGGAGGAAAATAAGAAAAAAAAAAAATCTGCCTCTGCCTACCAGCACCCATTGGTATTCATCTAGGTAGCATCTTGTCAGTGTGTGAGAGAGTTGAGGGCTGTTTGGAAACTGAAAAATTATTTGCTGTGTGACCAAGGAGACAGCAAGGAGCCTGGGCGTGGCTTAGCTCAACTGTTCTGTACTAAAGCTGCTTGGTGCTGTGAAACTGAAACGGAAACGGAATCTCCTCTCCTCTGCTTGTGTTTTGCATTTGGAAGAGATTTCTTTCCAGGTGGGGAGGGGGAGTAGAACTCCTTAGCATCAGAGCGTGATAATAATAATAATAATAATAATAATAATAATAATAATAATAATAATAATAATAATAATAATAATAATGGAAATACTCTAAATGCTCTGATGGTCATTTGAAAAAAAACCTTTCTTAGTGAGCCCCTAAAAGCCAAGAGGAACATATGGGTGAAATTTCAAGTTTGTAGGCTTTACGGTTCTGGAGATTTTGTGATGATGCCTGAGTGGTCTTTCGCTTTTATATATAGATATAAAATATAGATTATAGATAGATTACAAATATCCACTTGGTTTCCGTGTCCAGCAATCATGAGTGTCTTTTTTCCTTCCAGTTCTCATAAAAGGTCTGAGGCAACTGCATGAAAGCCAGAAAAACGCTCCGGCACACCAACTTCCAGACGCTAAATCTTTACCCGGGCTGCCAAATTCCCACCCTGGTTCCGGGGTCCAGCATGTCCAGATCCGCGTGGCCCATTTGGAAGAGAGTTCCGTCTGCTCTCCTGCTTCCGTGGCGGCCTTACAGATCCCTCTCCAGATCACCCATGTCTGTAAGTCACCAGGGCTCCCTTTTTTCCTAAACAGATCCTCGTCGCTGCTTCTTGGATGGGGTGGGTGGGGAAGAGCCTGTTCAGGAAGGGGCAACTGGCAACATTTGCAGGGTGCAAATATTATGGCTGGTTCGTCTGGCACGGCGCGGAGCACAGTGGTGGTCGCGCGGATATGAAAAGTTGGATGTGATGACCCAAAGGGGCGTGGCACAAAGGCAACCCAGTCAGATAATCAGTATGAGTCCCTTTATTAGCTCCAACTTTGCCCCCAATGCCCTGGTTACCTTCTGGGCTGGAGAAAAACTCTCCCAGGAACAGCCTTGGGCTGCAGAGAATCAAGTCCAAAACGTGGTCAATAAAAACTGTAACTAGAAGTCCAATCAAGGCCAAATGAGGTAATTAGTTTGGCAGGGCAGGAGCAAGAATTCCAGATGTGAAGGCACGGCAATAACTCAACACGGTTGGGAAGATGCCAGGAACACAGATAAGCAAAGGCAACACAAGATAAACTGCAGCTAGTGCAAATAACGAAGACGTCCTCTGTGGACTTAACTCCTAGTTGACTTTTGGACTCCGTTGTCATAAATCAAGGACTACCCATACATAAATCTACAGATAAAATTCTCCTGTGTTTCCCCATTGATATAATGCTGGGAATACAGACATTCCCCACTTCCCTTCCCATTCCGGCAGTTCCCCCCGTTTAAATCATGAGTCTCGAGCCAAACTTCCAAAACTCAAAAAGGATTTATTGGGAGTTAAACTGTCCAGCAGTGCCTGGGTGTATTGTAATTCATATTCTCCAATGGGACACCTCCATAGCCCAGAGTCATCCATCAGGCTCTCCAGTTAGAATTTTGCCCGGCAGAAACTTCGGTCACCTAGAAACTATCTTTGAAGAACTATTTATGGAATGCGCGTACAGTTTCCAAGCTACTGCACTGCTCCCCTTCCCTTTCTGTTGGCAACTCTAAAAAGACCAGAGAAATATTTTATGAGTTGACAGAGGCACTTTCTCTCCAGCCAATGCAGCCCAAACACACTTTCGTTCTTTTTAAAAATGCTGCATTCAATCAGCCAGTTGCTTTTAGCCAGGGCATTTTTGATATTGTGGCTTCCCAGAGGCCCTGAGCCCCCTCCCTGGCTCAATCTGCAGAGCCTTTCTTAGCCACAGTTCCTCCTTTTGTACTTTGAATGCGGCTGCCGCGTGGACGTTTTGCGTGGGATGGATGATAAATCAGGTTTGGGCCGAGACCCCGGATAGTCCTACCCAAGTGGGGATTGCAACGGAATCAAAGCACCGTGATTTGAGGGGATGAAATCTTTCCCGATTGCCAAGACTGAGAGAAGCACGAGACACGGATCGGTGGCACACCGGATCCTGGCCAATGTTTATCCCTCCTTTAAAATGCGATTCCAGGGGCCACCGTTGCTCATCTTTGTCACATTCCGTATTGCCAAGAAGATTACACCATCAGGGACACGGAAGTTACTCAGAGTGGAGCCTGACCTTTTTACTTTTGTAGTTAGGGAATTGATTTCCTGCAGACCCTGAAGGTTATTGAGTGGAGAACAGCATTGTACCGATAACACAGAGAGAGAGAATTGGAAGAGAAGCTGTACTCAAGATAACTTGGATGTTTCCATTCGCCAAGGCCGGGGGGGTCAGCAACGACAACACTGGATAAACTCACGTTTGCTCCCAGCAGCTGCCACACTCAGTTTGCATATCATTTCTAAACTCTCATTCCCAGGTGTGGCTAATGAAAGGAATCAGGGCCCTCTCCTCCCACGTAAGCCACGCAACCCATGTTGCTCCCTTCTCCCTGTGTGCCCTAAGATGATGAAGGGGTGGGCCTGTTTCTTCCTCTGAACTCCCTCTCCCTTGTTCTACCTCTCCCCTGCTCTGCCCAAGTGAACGTTGCCCTTCCCCAGTTTCCTCTACAGCCAGCGGAGCCACACTCCTCCTCCCTGTCAGCTGCTCGGCTTCCCCCTCCGATTCAGACTCTGACAGGGGCAGGACAGGTGGGCTGAAATTTAATTCTTCTTCTGAAGCTAACACACTCTGGGCCAGGGAGCAATGGGCCAACGGTCCCTTCTTAATATACAAAGTCCTTTCCCTTATTCCTGCTTTGAGCACCTGGGTGCATGCTCTGTTTTACATTCTCTTGTGATTAATATGTTCAGAACCTGTTTACTGATTTGAACCTTTGGTCCTGTTTTTTTTCTTCTTCTTTGCCTCTTGTGTAGCTTCTGCCGATTCCCCCGCGGCTTCCGTCGACTCCGAAACGATAACACTAAATAGTGGGACGTTGCAGACTTTTGAGATTTTGCCGGTAAGTCTTAACGGAGTGGACTTGATTACATCTGTTTGCAGGGAAAAGGATTTTAGCTGAGATGTTTAAAGCTCTGGAGCAGGGGTCTCCAACCCGGGCCACTTTATGACTTGGGGAATTCTGGGAATTCTGCTCTCCAGTCCAAAGCCGAACACGTTTCTAGCATCAGCATTTCCCATTCTGATGCTCTCAGAATGCCTTCCCCTCCCCTCGAACCCTCCACTAGCATGGCCCAGATAGGGGACAGTAGAAATCAGAGGTGGTCTTCAGCTGGTTTTGAGCAGTTCTGGAGAACCGGTAGTGGAACTTTTGAGTCGTTCGGAGAACCGGCCAATCCCACCTCTGACTGGCCCCGCCAACCCCATCTCTTCTCTGCCTCCCATCGAGTCTCCCATGGGTCTCCTTTGGTTGCCCTGCACAGGAGAACGGAGCTGGAAAGCAGGTCAGTGGGGTGGGGAGGGAAGGGGGATTTTGCAGTATATCCTTTCCCTGCCACGCCCACCAAGCCACGCCCACAGAATCAGTAGTAAAATGAACCCCATCACTGGTAGAAATAACCTAGTTTGTCGCACCTTGTTTCAGTTACGTTTTTTATAAACCTGCTTCTCGGTTTCTCTTTGATGTCACCCTGGGAAGGAGCTCCGTTGAGATGGCCGTGAAACACCTGATTGCTTCTCTTTTCCTTCTCCCTTCCCGCTCCTAGTCCTTCCACCTGCAGCCGACTGGCACCCCGGGCACCTACCTGCTCCAGACCAGCTCAAGCCAGGGGCTGCCTCTGACCCTAACCGCCAGCCCCACAGTCACCCTCACGGCTGCTGCAGCGCCAGCCTCTCCAGACCAGATCATAGTCCATGCCTTATCCGTACGTATCAGAACAGTAAGACCTCCGGGGGGGGCGGGGGAGGGGGAGGCATGGGGAGGAGACACCTGAGGGTGGAGGAGGCCTTCAGAGCTCTGGCTGGCGAGTTTGGCAAGCTCTTGACTGACCTCATCAGTACAGAAGGTCCTCCACTGATGGCCACAGAGAAGTCCAACATTTCTGTTGTTGAGACACTTGTCAAGTTATTTTTGCCCCCTTTTTACAACCATTCTTACCACAGTTGTTAAGTGAATCACTGCAGTTGTTGAGTCTGTTAAGTGAATCTGGCTTGGTGTTGGGAAAGAGGGAGGGCCAAACGAGAAAGGGAGGGCGGAGGAGGGGTTAGGAAGGGCCATCAAAGCAACAAGCATGAATTTGGGGAAACTCCAGGAGAGAAGAGAGCGCCGGGGTTGCAGAGTCAGACATAACTTGGAGACTGAACAACGGCAATAACAATTCAGCCAATGTAATGGTTATTGCTGTGCGTGCTTTGCCTTTCCATACGTGTGTGCGTGCCGTTCCTGGCAGGTAAGTAGACGCCCATGTATGACGTGCGTGTATTGGAGGGGTGTGGATTCTCCAAGATCAAGGGAGCCATCCCAACCCACGAGGAAAGGAAGCTGGTTGGCCTGCCTTCCAATTTCCCCATTCCTCCTCTTCCTTTTGGGCAAAGCTGAGAGATGAGGCGGCTGATGTCCAGTTTCCACTTTCTTCTACAAATATTCCCAAAAACCTGCCTGGCACCGAGCAGCCGCTATCCGTCCCGCCCAAGAGGATGAATGGAGCCGCGGTGTTTGCCACCTTTTGCCAAATAGCCAACTGCCTTTGTGTGGCCCTTTCCCGCAGCCCGAGCACCTGCTGAACACGACGGAGAACGTCACCGTGCAGTGCCACGCGCCCAGCGTCATCATCCGGACCATGGCATCCGAAGACGTTTCCCCGCCCGCCAGCCAGGCGGAACTGAGCGCCGATTTGGGCCTGCAGACTGTTGGCTTGGCGGGCACACCGACCTCCCTGGAAACGGACTCTTTCCCAGAGGACGTCCGCCCCTCCAAACTCCCAGGGGAAGACAGCACCGGCGGTTCCTCCAAATTTGGCAGCCGAAGCAGCCCGGAGCTCCTGGAAAGAGCAGGCGTCGGCATTCTGAATTCAGATCTCAAGCGGGAAGATAACTGTCCGTCGGATTTGGCTGGCACTTACGTTTCCGAGGTAAGGAGAAAAAAAAGCCCAACTCCTAAACCTTCGGAGCTGATGTTTACGTCGCCCTAAGCCACAGTTCTCCAAATCTGGCAGAAATGTGAAATGGATTTTGTTAAGCCTGGATTCCCCAACGGGTGTTAAGGAAAACAAACTAAACAGAACGTGCAGCGAAGTCAGATAGGAAGACAGGTAAATGTGTGAGATAAGTTTTCTAGTTAACACGCAGTAAAAATATAGACACGCTTGTGCTATCAAAAATATAGTTTATTCCATTTAAGAATTATAGCATAGTCAAATGTAACGGTCGATTAGTCATATATCAATTTCAGTCAAGTCTTGTCGGGGATACTCTATTTGCAAAGTCCGTGTTGAATAGCCAATGTCAGTACACTTACAATAAATCAGTCCAATCTTTATCTTCTCTCCGTTCAGAAAAATCAACACTCCTTCTTCTCTCCCTGTTCCAGCAAGAACGCAGTCATCAATCCATCCAGTAATTAGGGATCAGTAAGCCAGAGAGAGAGAGCTGCAATTGCCTCGCTTCTTATATAGTGCTTTTACAACCACACCCTTAATTACATTCTTGCTGTTAAAGTTACACACACTTTAACTAACAAACCATGATACCATATTTATTATTTTTACCCAAACCAGTTAGGGTAAACAATGTTATCCCTAACAGATTTAAGTATTAGAAAAGGGAGAAGTTCAAAGCACTCTTGCCTAATTTCTTGACTACTTGATTTCCACCATGCATTAAAAAAAGACTTCTCTGTGTTCCTAGCAAGAAGTTAGAATTCTTTATTCTTTTTCATCTTCCTTTTAAAACTCATCCTCTTAACTCCCTTTTTGACAGTGAGGGTGACTGAATGGAACTGAGCATTTACTGGCCGGATGCCCTTCCTTGACGCCTATCCGGAGTTCACAGCAGAAATTTTTTTTTCTTTGCGTCTGAAGACAGAAACATCTGTCACTGCCTAGGATTGAACTCTCAACCTTGTGAATGGGAGACGGGCATTTTCACCACTAGGCTACCGTTCTTCTTGTGCCATATCCGTCATTGGACGTTGGCGATGTTGGCCATCCTATTTTGATCAACAGCCGCACGAAAAAGTGCCGTTGAGTTTTGTCCAAACCAGTCCCTTAGATTTTGAAGTCACTAGGTTCTTCTTGTGCCTGGAGCTCATTTGCCTTCCATCTTTCCCTGGAGGATAAAGTGAAGTATGGTGTGTTTTTCGGGATGTTGCATCCCATGTCCGAAATATTCTAACTTTTGCTTTTTAATGGTTTTGATGATTTCCCTTGGCTTTCCCCGGGCAGCTTATCCCCTCCTCCTTTCTGATTTTGAGAATTCTTTATAGCAGGGGTGTCCAACCTTGGCAACTTTAAGACTTGTGGACTTCAACTCCCAGAATTCCTCAGCCAGCTTTGCTGGCTGAGGAATTCTGGGAGTTGAAGTCCACAAGTCTTAAAGTTGCCAAGGTTGGACACCCCTGCTTTATAGAATTCTTTTATCTGGCCAAGTGTGAGGTGGACACGCAAGGAATTTGTCTCTGGGGCAGAAGCTCTTGAGCATCCGTGCAAGCAACAAGGTGATAACTCAAATATCATAAACCATAGTTTAAAAAAAATCATAAATCCTAAGATACAAACCAGAAGTGATAAATCATAAAAGATACCAATAAGAGAAGGTAGTAGGGAGGACGAGCAATGTAGACCTACTACCTGGATAAGTATCTTCAGGCATAAGGCAGGGCCGTGGGAGTTAGGTGTTACAAAGCTATTAATAACCCTCACGCTGTTAAGATTTTCGTGCTTTGCGCTTCCACGACGCTCAGCTTTTGTTTGGGGGGGTGATGGTTTTTTTTCCAAAACACTTTTAAAATTCTGAGGAACCCGGCTGGGCGCCATTGTTGCTCGTTGTCGTTGTGCAGGACCTGGGCTCTCCCACAGCCGAGGAACCAGTGGAACAGTCCTCGCTGGACGGAGCCATTCTCATCGTGCCTTCTCCCCGAGGCTTCATCCAGGCGTCCGATGACATAGACGGAGAACCAGTGCTGCCTCTGACCACCTTAACAGGTAGTTTTCCTGCACCTGAGCTTCCTTTTTATTTTGCATCCCGCCTTTTATCGTTTTTTAACAAGTAACTCGAGGTGGTGAACTTCTCGCAACACACACCTTCCTCCTCCTAGTTTGTTCACAGTTTTGCTTTTTTCGGCATTAACTCTGCACTTTGGGGAGCTTCAGGGCTTGCTCTGCTTCCGGCTGACTCCTGCATCGTAGCTAAGACTTGGTTCCTTCTGAGTTTTGGGCGTCCTTCTGAACTCACTGCAGGTAGTTCTTGACGTAGGACCGCAACTGAGTCCAGAATTTCTGTCGCTAAGCGAGAAATTCATGACGTGAGTTTGGCCCCCATTTTACGACTTTTCTCACCCCCGCCGTGAAGCGAACCAGTGCAGTTTGTTAAGTGAGCAACCCGGTTGTTAAGCGAATCGGGCTTTCCCCGCGGACTTTGCTCGTCAGACGGTCGCCAAAGGGGATCAACAGGACCTTGAGACACGGCGATCCTCACAAACCCGAGTCAGTTGTCAAGAATGCAAATAATGTGACCCCGGGGGTGCCACAACAGCTGTAAGTGTGAAAAACGGTCCTAAGTCCCTTTTCTCAGGGCTGTTGTAACTTGGAACGGTCGCTAGACGAAATGTCGTAAGTTGAGGGCTGCCTGTGCTGAACTTTTGGTGAAGGGGAACGTTTTCACCTTGCAAGGACCCCCCTGGAGGTTCTGAGCTTCTGGCAAAGGAGTCTCGGGTTTGCTCTGAAGGCCAAAGGAGAGTTTTTGCTATTCCGAGCGGCATTTCCCCGCTACCTCTTTCAGTTGAAGGTTAAAGCAGCCAGCCTTAAAAAGTGGTGTAGGTTGCATGTGTGTTAGCCAGCACCAGAGGCAACCTGTTGTGTCTTGGTTCTCCCTAGATCCCATCTTACAACACCACGGAGAGAATTCTCACATTACCAGCTCCTCTTTGGATAGCCCCAGTTCGGAGGACTCGAAGGGCATGGAGAACTTGGTCAGCTGTCACTGAGGCTCTTCCCGGTCCATTAACTCCTGCGTTGGGTCCAAGGAGGGTCCACCTGGCAGGGCTGACCCAGAGGCCCCTTCGGATCTCGAACGAGGGACCGTCCCGGCTGGCTCCCCTCCGAAGTTTCTGCATTCAAGGTGGCTCATGATGGATGGACAGGGAGGAGGAAATCTCGACGCTCCAGGCTACTAACCCAGCAGGAAACAAGCGTCCGGAATTGAGGTTACACCGTTTAGGGTTTGCACCGGTCCTCCTGCTTTGGTGTGAGACTATAGTTACAGCCGCTGTAACTACCGAGGGAGCAAGAAGATATGTGAAGGGAGAAAAGGTGTGTTTCTCTAGGGGTTGCAGGCTGTTTGAGCAGCAGGAAAGCCGGATCAAGATCCTCCTTCAAACTGAAGAATCTGTTGCTGGCAACGGATGTCGCGCCCGAAGGATCAGACGTAATCCTTAAAATGCTACCGCTAAAAACCCCCCCGAGGGCAGCATGGAGACTTTGAAGCTGCGATAAATTTAGGAGTCCGTTTTAAACCCCTGAGGAGACCAAACTCTGCAAAGGAAGCCAACTTGGATGACCCTTTTTGGAGACATTTCATCGGGAACGAGCTTTGGCGATGGGTGCCTCTGTGCGTTCCTTCGACAGGGAAGGCTCCCCACCCCAAAACACAAAGCGGAAATTTGGTGCAACTTGGCCGAGGCAACCTGATTCTCCCCACTACAAAAGGCTGTGGTTAAAAACAAAAATGATCCAAATCAGTATTGACGTGTTCCCGATCAGCTTCCTCTGAAGTTGTTAAGTCTGCGTTCGGCCCGCAGCTCCATTTGCGTACCACAAATTTGTCGTTCACACGGCCAGTCAGTCCCCTTGGGAAGGAGCGGAAATGAAACCAGCTCAATGCAAGCGAGAAAAACTCTTCTGTCATAGTAGATGCCTTTTTATTTATAATGTAGTATAGACATTTGCAGTGCTGAGGGTTGTTGTTTTTTTTTGTACAGTGTAGTAATTTAAAAAAAGGCCGTGTTTTTCCCCACACACAACGGGGGGGAGAAAAAAGGGTGTGCCCCTCTGAAAAACACAAGCGTCGTACAACTGGAATGTTCATTAAGTGCAGTAGTAGCGATTGTGTGGCTCACCCTCCCTCCTCACAATCCCCTAAAGCAATGCTCTTGTTGTACTGCACTACTTCACCTCACTGGCGAAGGAAGAACCGGCAAAATACACCTCCATGAACCTTCCTCACAGGTCTTCCTTCCAGCCTCTGTGCCCTGGGCGTTTTGTGGGAGCCCTCCTGCGCCCTCACTCCAGAAAGCAGGGCTGAAAAACGCGACCTCGGGAGCACCTGGACGCCGTCACCACCTTCACCCTAGGAAAGTTCATTTCCCCACTTCATGGAAGTAGAGGTTGGCACATATACAAAGCATGATGATCGAGAACAAAATGTAGTAGATGAGGTTCCTAAATTTGGGCTCGAGGTCTCCTTGTCGATACCAATAGATCTGGAGGGGGGAAGAGAAACGGGGGAGGGGGGGGGAGAGAGACACAAAATATTAAGGGGAGGCAGACGCCGTCATCGTCTTAGAACTCAGGTTTCTAGGGTTGATGTTCTTCTCCAGCAAGGTGGAGAAGACTGCAGGGGACCTGAGCTACTTGGTAATGGGAACTGAACCCAGTGGAGCAGTGGTGGTATGCTACCGGTTCGTACTGGTTCAACTGAACCGGTAGTAAAACACAAAAATCCCCCCGACGATCAGCTGAGAAGAGGGAAAAAAAGGCTGAGGAGTAAGAAGGGAAAAGTGTAGGATCGGCCCTCTTCCCACCTGCCCCTGTGCTTCTCTTTATCCTCTCAGCTGACTGGCGCTACAGGCCTCAGCTGGTGTGGGGAAAGCTGTGCGCACACTCGAAGTGCGCGATCACCAAACCAGCAGTGAAACAGGTAGGAGGATCCCACGGCTGCAGTGGAGGCTTTGCTTCTGAGGCAAGGGTCTCCAACCTTGGCCACTTGAAGACCCGTGGACTTCAACTCCTGTGGAATTCTGGGAGTTGAAGTCCACAGGTCTTCAAGCGGTCAAGTTTGGAGAGCCTTGTTCTAAGGCATTGGCGCAGGGCTGTGATATCAAAGACTAGCCAAAGGGTAGGCCGCTTTTTCATAATCACAATCCTTGCGGGCGTCTGCTCTGACGTGTGTCATTTCTTTGGGCGAGGACGTATCTCAGAGGTGCCACCCTGTGGGATGGTGGCTGTGCTGGTCCAGCAGGCCACATTCCTCAAAATTCTGGCCAAGAAGAAACCAACATCTAATTAAAGTTCAGTTGCAAATAACCTTGCGTGTCATTCTTTCCACCTTGCGGGTACCTTGAAGCTTAGAGGAGGGTGGCATCAAGGAAGTTTGGGGCTCTTATCGTTTTTTTTTCCAAAAGTGGAACTCCTACAACTCGAGACAGCTACCATTTTACAAGTGGTAGTCTGAAACCTGGCTTAGGGCCCATGCTTGCTACTGCAGCTGGTGCAGATAACTAAGACGTCCTCTGTGGACTTAGCTCCTAGTTGACTTCGGGCCTTGCAATATTTTTACAGCTCTCCATGGTAGCCATATGCTATTGTCCTCGCCTCCTCTGAGCAAGGTCTACTTCAACTTCATCACAAAGGTAAAGACAACAACACTTACAAGAATGCCAGCCGAGACACAACTCAAGGAGATGCAGAAAGCAAAAAATATATTCACTGGTTTTGGAGGTAGGTGAGGAAAGACGAAAGCACTGATTAAAGTGACCTGCAGAGAGAGAGCGAGAGAGAAAACAAAAAAGGAAGGAAGGAAAAAGGAAGAAAAAGAGAAAGAAAAAAGGGAGAAGAAAGTCAGTTCATTTTATCCTCATACAAAACAAACCTTTTGTCAGATGTGATTATCTTGGAGGGTTTCCATCTAAGATAAAACTCTTAATATTAATCCAAATACAGCAGAGCTGCTCTTCCCCATCACCGTTCGATACAACGCCCCGAGATTTCACGCCTCTGCCTCACACGGGGAATCAGGGCAACGCACGTTCGGTGCTTGGCCAGCTAACTGAAACTCTGGTGAGGGTGAACGAAAAGATGCAGCCGCTGTTGAAAGAAATCTCTACTCCAGGGGCCTTCAAACTTGACAGCTTTGAGACGTGTGGACTTCCAACTCCCAGAATTCCTCCTCCAGTCGGGTTAGCTCAGGAATTCTGGGAGTTGGAAGTCCACACGTCAAAGCTGTCAAGTTTGAAGACTCTTTGGGTGGGGGGGGGAAGAGAGAGATGAGATAGATTGATAAGATGATAGATTAGATATACGAGGCTATCCACAAAATAGATTCGTTTGTCTGATAGCAAGAAGGGCGGAGCTGCATCTTTGGTCTGTCGTCCGCCGCTCAGTCTGAATCTAGTCGTGCTAGTGGGAGGTTCTTATCGCTGCCGTTATTTCACAGCGTTTGAAATGTGTGCTGCAATTGAAAATCCGCGAGTTGCGAGGTGCGATCAGTGATAAGGTTTCTGTTGGGGAAAACATAAACCGATTGAAATTTTTCGGCAACTGTGTGAAGTGTACGGGACAACATCATCACTGGTGGTGGAGTGCGCCAATGGTGCATTAAGTTTAAAAATGGCGAACTACGGCACTCGAGAAGTCCTGAATGCTTTCGCGTGGTTGCAAGATCGGGGCTGTAGGGCGGATGAGGAAAAAGTCCCACTTGAAAGCATTCAGGACTTCTCGAGTGCGATTTGCTGTGTGGGTTTATGGTTTTGCCAACAAAAACCTTATCACTGATCGCACCTCACAACTCGCGGATTTTCAATTGCAGCACACATTTCAAGCGTTTGCTGTGAAATAACGGCTGAGACCTCCCACTATACTAGACGCAGGCTGAGCGGCGGACGCACAGACCAAAGATGGCTGCGCTAGCTATCTTATGCTACACGAAACGTCATCTATTTTGTGGATAGCCTCTAGATCGATGGATGGATGGATGGATCATAGATTAGGTCATGGGCCTTCAAACTTGACAGCTTTGAGACTTGTGGACTTCAGTTCCCAGAATTCCTTCTCCAGCCATGTTAACTCAGGAATTCTGGGAGTTGAAGTCCACAAGTCTCAAAGCACAAGTTTGAAGGTTGCTCCAAAGTGTCTGTTCTCAGCACCCTTTTTTCCACCGCAACGGCAGTCTGGCCTTTTGTGGGAAGTGGCCCAATTCCCTGCAACGTTCCCACCTTCCACACAGCTTTTCCTGGGGACACAATGGGGACACAAAATTTCTGTTGCTAAGAAGTAGGTGATGGGAAAGCCTGCCAATTTTCAGACTCTTTTTGCCGTGGTGGTGAAGCAAATCACTGCAGCTGTTAAGTGAGGGGTGTGGTGGATTAAGTGAACCAGGCTTCCCTCCCCCACCCCCCAGGGGAAGGTTGCGGGTAACCCTGTGAGCCCGGGATGGGCAACATCCAAATATACCTGCGGGTTCATCGTTTCTTAAGTGAGTCATTCTGATGGGACAGGGACATTATCCACGTGACAGTCCTTGACTACAACAGCTCACTCTAGTGACTGTTTAAAGCTATGACGGCACTGAAAAAAATGTGAAATGTGACCTCTACGACCCTTTCTCACCCTTGTGACCCTTGCAGCCTCCCTGTGGCCAAGAGATCAAAATTCAGCCGTTTGGCAAAGCGACTCGTATTTATGACAGTCGCAATTTTCCCGCGATTTTGCAGCCTTCGGATGAGCAAAGTCAACAGGAGGCCGGATTCACTTAACAACGATGGCAAGAAAGGTCGTTAAAGCTCACTGATGAAAGCCTCATTTAGCAACAGAAACTTTTGGCCTGAATTGCGGCCGTACGTTGAGGGCAACCAGCCAGCAGCAGATTCTTATTTTTTTCACCATGGAAAAATTCAGCTTTTCTCCAGCAGCTCCGTCTCACGGCAGCCGCATCTGGAAACCGGTGAGAGGAAGGCAGAGGCTGCATTGAGTGCCCTTTCAAGCAGGTGTTAAGGGGAGAGGGAGCCTTTTTTTTTTAAACCGGCCCTGGCCAGCTCCTCCCCTATTAAAGTGCTCTGAGCTGTGTATTTAGCTGCAATGCATACCTCAAACCTTTATAAACAGCAGCTAACGGAATGGAAGCATCCGTGTGTGCAGGAAACAAAGGGAAGGTTTTGAAAATAAACCAACGCCAAAATGTACATTATCAATGCATTATAAAAGGTATTGGGATGGATGGAATGAATATTTCGCTATTCCCTGGGGAAATAATAATAATTAATGCCCCCCCTTAATAGCTGCCAGGAGGCAAACCCGATCTGAACCGTTTGGGTACCGATTCAAACCTAGCTTCTCTTCCCGAATTAGGGTTGCAGGGCCAAGCGGGATACTTACTAGAAGCAACAAGAAGCTACGATGCCAACGGCAAAATTGATTATTCTGTCCTGAAAAGACAAGACAAGAAAAAGAATGAACAAACAAGGCGTGCTCTGCAGAAGACAGGATGTTGAACCGATTGCAAAAAGGGCAGAGCGTTGGTGCCAGTTGGGTGACGGGGCAAAAAGGGATCCCAGGCGGCATCTCAACCTGACGGGGGAGGCTTCCAAGATTTCAAGCAAAGGAGCCGAGAGGCTAGGAAAGCGCTGGGAAGGCAGAAGAGTGGAGTGGAGGGAAAGGAGGGGGCGATTCCCAAAAAATCAGAATTCGATTTTAATCGGAAGAATATCATGCCTGGGGCGCTCGCGCCTGGCCCGAGCCGCGGCGGAGGGAAGCCCGGCGGGCAGGTGGGCAGGCGGGCAGGCGGGCTGCTTGGAGGAGGCGACCCAGTGGCGCTCTGGGCTTCCCCTCCGCTGTGCGGCTCAGGGCGACGCGGCGCCCGCGAGTTAAAACGAAGCCGAAGTTGCTGGGAAGTTGCTCGGGTTTCCAGGGCTTCCAGGGCTTTGGAAAGGCAAACTTTGCAGGCTGGAGCGTCTTCCCGCCGAGGAGCGGGAAGGGTTCCGCCCGGTGGGCGGGCGGGCTGCTTGGATCAGGCTGCTGTGCGGCTCGGGGCGAGGCACGAGTGCCCGGGAGTTAAAACAAAGCCGAAAGTTGCTGGGAAGTTGCTCGGAGTTCCGGGCTTCCAGGCTTAAACTTTGCTCGGGCGGCACTTTAAAAGCCTGCTCCCAGCACCGAGCAACTTCCCAGCAACTTTCGGCTTCCTTTAACTCTGCGGTCGCTCGCCCCTGGCCCCGAGCCGCGCGGGCGGAAGGGAAGCTCCGGCGGGCGGGCGTGCAGGCTGCTTGGAGGAGGTTCCGGGCTTCCTCTCTGCCAGGCGCAGCGCCCGCGAGTTAAAAGGAAGCCGAAAGTTGCTGGGAAGTTGCTTGGGTTTCCAGGGCTTCCAGGGCTTTGGAAAGGCAAAGTTTGCAGACTGGAGCGTCTTCCCGCCGAGGAGCGGGAAGGGTTCCGCCCGGTGGGCAGGCGGGCTGCTTAAACTTTGCTCGGGCGGCACTTTAAAAGCCTGCTCCCAGCACCCGAGCAACTTCCCAGCAACTTTTAACTCGCGGGCGCTCGCGCCTCGCCCGAGCCGCACAGCAGCCCGCTCCAAGCAGCCCGCCCGCCCACCGGGCGGAACCCTTCCCGCTCCTCGGCGGGAAGACACTCCCGCCTGCAAACTTTGCCTTTGCAAAGCCCTGGAAGCCCCGGAAACCCGAGCAACTTCCCAGCAACTTTTGGCTTCCTTTTAACTCGCGGGCGCTCGCGCCTGGCCCCAAGCCGCACGGCGGAGGGGAAGCCCGGCGGGCGGGTGGGCAGACTGCTTGGAGGAGGCTCCGGGCTTCCCCTCCGCCAGGCATGAGCGCCTGCGAGTTAAAAGGAAGCCGAAAGTTGCTGGGAAGTTGCTTGGGTTTCGGGCTTCAGGCTTAAACTTTGCAAAGGCAAAGTTTGCAGGCTGGAGCGTCTTCCTGCCGAGGAGCAGGAAGGGTTTCACCCGGCGGGCAGGCGGGCTGCTTAAACTTTGCTCGGGCGGCACTTTAAAAGCCTGCTCCCAGCACCCGAGCAACTTCCCAGCAACTTTCGGCTTCCTTTTAACTCGTGGGGCGCTCGCGCCTGGCCCGAGCCGCGCGGCAGAGGGGAAGCCCGGCGGGCGGGCGAGCTGCTTGGAGGAGGCGACCGGCGGTGCTCCGGCAGCAGCAACAGGCAGTTTCGCCCGGGCTCCGCTCAGGTGTCTGGCTGGGGCTGTGAGGAGTTGCTACCGCCGGCGCAGCTCCGTGCGGCTCCAGTCCCGCGTTGCCTTGGGAAGGAAAAGGCAAAACCAGGAGCCGCTGAGCCTGAGCCTCCGGTGCCGCTGCTCCCATTGCAAAGCACCGCCGCGGCTCTTCCTTTTTGCCTTTCCCTTCCCGAGGCAACGCGGGACTGGAGCCGCACGCGAGCCGCGCCGGCGGTAGCAACTCCTGACTCAGGGGGCCTCCGAGGGGAGGGAAGGAGGAGAAGAAGGGGGGCGATTCCCAAAAATCTTGTGCTGACCCGGCCCGTCTGTCAAATTTTAAAAGTCAATGCGGCCCCGAGCCAAAAAGTTTGCCCACCCCTGATCTATCATCTATCTATCTATCATCTATCTATCTATCATCTATCTATCTATCTATCTATCTATCTATCTATCTATCTATCTATCTATCTATCTATCTATCTATCTATCTATCTATCTTCCCTCCCCCCCAAGGGCCTTCAAACTTGACAGCTTTGAGACTTGTGGACTTCAGTTCCCAGAATTCCTTTTCCAGCCATGTTAACTCAGGAATTCTGGGAGTTGGAAGTCCACAAGTCTCAAAGCTGCCAAGTTTGAAGGCCCTTGCTCCAAAGTGTCTGTTTCTCAGCACCCCTTTTTTCCACCGCTGGCAACGGCAGTCTGGCCCAGGGTGGCCCAATTCCTTGCACGTTTCCCACCTTCCACATAGCTTTTCCTGGGGCCACAATGGGGACACAAAATTTCTGTTGCTAAGAAGTAGGTGATGGGAAAGCCTGCCAATTTTCAGACTCTTTTTGCCGTGGTGGTGAAGCAAATCACTGCAGCTGTTAAGTGAGGGGTGTGGTCGTTAAGTGAACCAGGCTTCCCTCCCCACCCCCCCCAGGGGGAAGGTTGCGAGGGGTAACCCTGTGAGCCCCGGGATGGGCAACCATCCAAATACACCTGCGGGTTCATCGTTTCTTAAGCGAGTCATTCTGATGGGACAGGGACATTATCCACGTTACGGTCCTTGACTTACAATAGCTCACTTAGTGACTGTTTAAAGCTATGACGGCACTGGAAAAAAAATGTGACCTACGACCCTTTCTCACCCTTGTGACCCTTGCAGCCTCCCTGTGGCCAAGAGATCAAAATTCAGCCGTTTGGCAAAGCGACTCGTATTTATGACAGTCGCAATTTTCCCGCGATTTTGCAGCCTTCGGATGAGCAAAGTCAACAGGGAGGCCGGATTCACTTAACAACGATGGCAAGAAAGGTCGTTAAAAGCTCACTGATGAAAGCCTCATTTAGCAACAGAAATTTTGGCCTGAATTGCGGCCGTACGTTGAGGGGCAACCAGCCAGCAGCAGATTCTTGTTTTTTTTCACCATGGAAAAATTCAGCTCCGTCTACGGCAGCCGCATCTGGGAACCGGTGAGAGGAAGGCAGAGGCTGCATTGAGTGCCCTTTCAAGCAGGTGTTAAGGGGGAGAGGGAGCCTTTTTTAAAAAAAAACCGGCCCTGGCCAGCTCCTCCCCCTATTAAAGTGCTCTGAGCTGTGTATTTAGCTGCAATGCATACCTCAAACCTTTATAAACAGCAGCTAACGGAATGGAAGCATCCGTGTGTGCAGGAAACAAAGGGAAGGTTTTGAAAATAAACCAACGCCAAAATGTACATTATCAATGCATTATAAAAGGTATTGGGATGGATGGAATGAATATTTCGCTATTCCCTGGGGGGGGAAATAATAATAATTAATGCCCCCCCCCCCCTTAATAGCTGCCAGGAGGCAAACCCGATCTGAACCGTTTGGGTACCGATTCAAACCTAGCTTCTCTTCCCGAATTAGGGTTGCAGGGCCAAGCGGGATACTTACTAGAAGCAACAAGGAAGCTACGATGCCAACGGCAAAATTGATTATTCTGTCCTGAAAAGAAAGACAAGAAAAAGAATGAACAAACAAGGCGTGCTCTGCAGAAGACAGGATGTTGAACCGATTGCAAAAAGGGCAGAGCGTTGGTGCCAGTTGGGTGACGGGGCAAAAGGGATCCCAGGCGGCATCTCAACCTGACGGGAGGCTTCCAAGATTTCAAGCAAAGGAGCCCGAGAGGCTAGGAAAGCGCTGGGAAGGCAACTGGGAAGAGGCTCACATTGAAGTGATGAACGTCATAAATAAGGACGTCTCTCTCTTCGCAATCAATGCAGCCGTCAACTCCTAAAATGTCCCTGTGGTCGTCTTAGAGTTGCCAGCAGAAAGGGAGGGGAGGCAAAGGGGTTCGAAAGAGCAGTGTGGCAGCTTGCAAACCAAAAGTGCATTCCATCAATCGTTTTTCAAAGATAGTTAACTAGGTGACGGAAGTTTCTGCCGCGCAAATCTCTTAATTGGAGAGCCTGATGGATGACTCTGGGCTATGGAGGTGTCTCATTGGAGAATATGATTTAGGACACACCCGGGGCCAAGGGTGACAAGGAATGATGTGCCTGAGAGTCAGCTACACCCAGGCAGTGCTGGACATGTTAACTTCCCATAAATCCTTTTAAAGTTTTGGAAGTTTGGCTTGAGACTCAGGATTTCAACGGGGGGTCACTACCAGAGTCCCAACAGCAGCAACGTAACTAATAATGCTTCAGGGGCCTTAAGGCCCACCAGTTGGCCTCCCTTTCCAAATGACAAAAAGGAAAGTTTGTTTGGGGACTTCAGCCCCCTTTGCAATTCCCCAGTTGGCTTCTCTTGGGTTCATCACAACCGCTACTTCAGCTTCCCTCCCTCTTTACTCCTTGGTTCCCTTCTGCTGAGAAAACCCCCCAAATTCTCCATCGCTGCTTCTTTGGCCCTTTTCCTTGCATCCTTTTTTTTAACACACACACACACACACACCCCTTTCTGCAAAGGGCTTTCCTACCGCTGGGCAGAATCCGTGGAGGACTTGTTTTAATTCTTTGCAAAGGTTACTACCAGGAGAAAAAGAAGGGAAGGGAAGGGGGCAGTTTAGAGAAAGCAGAGTTAAAACGGTTAAGTATTGTAGGTGCCAAGTGAGGAGGCTGGTCTGGGATGGAGGGGAATCTTATTTTACATCAAGAGGCGTCCGGGCAGTTAAGGGAGAAATTGATTGAAGGAGTGGGTGTTCCCATTATCCACTTTGGGAATGGGTGTCCTCACATGCCACTGTATATACGGTAGTCCTCAACTTAGGGATGGCACAGAAGAAAGTGACTTGTGACCATTTTTCACACCACCGTTGCAGCATTTCCCCTGGTCACGTGATCAACATGAAAGGCAACTGACTCGTATTTACGAGGGCGAGAGGGTCCCCCGGGGTCATGTGAATCCCCCCTTTTGCCCCCTTCTGAGAAGCAAAGTCAACGGGAGAAGCCCGGTTCACTTAATGACTGTGTGACCGACTTAACAACCGCAGGGATTCTCTTTAACCAATGGCGGCAGGAAAGGTCATGAAATGGGGCAAAACTCCACTTACCAACTGTCTTGCTTAACAACAGAAATGTTGGGCTCCGTTGTGGTCATACATTGAGAACTGGCCGTATTGGGGAAGTCCAACCGGATGCCTCTTCCCTTCCTTCCTTCTTTCCATGAAACGAATCGTAATCCGATTCAACCAGATTCCTGGGCAGCTTTTTCCTGGGAATCCGGTTGAATCGGATTATGACTCGTTTCATGGGAAGAAGGACATGAGAGCAGTGGTTCCATATTTGAGGGGCTTCTACAAAGAGGAGGTGGGGGGGTCAACTTATTCTCCAAAGGCCCTGAAAGCAGGACAAGGAGCAATGGGTGGAAACCAATCAAGGAAAGAAGCAACCTGGAACTAAGCAGAAACTTCCTAACAATGAGAACAATTAACCAGTGGAACTACTTGCCACCAGAAGCTGTAGGTTCTCCATCACTGGAGGCTTTTAAGAAGAGACTGGACAGCCATTTGTCTGGAATGGTGTAGGGTTTCCTGCCAGAGCAGGGGGGGCTGGACTAGAAGACCTCCAAGATCCCTTCCAACTCTTTTAGAGTTCTGAATTAATCAAATCTGTATAGGTAGTCCTCAAATTACAGCCATTTCTTTAGCAACTGTTCAAACTTACAACAGAGCTGGAAAAAAAAACACGAGACAACCAATTCTGACTCTTAACAACTATTGTATCTACTCCCTGCGGGCCAAATTACTCCAACTCGTCCTAAGGGAGACCGGTTGTGAGCCCCTATTTTCTTCCTTCTCCGTTTGATCCAGCCAGCCCTTTGCCCTGGGGTGGTGCCCCTTCCAGGGCATCTTTTTATCTCAACGAGTCTAGATTAGGAAAGCCACTGAAATCAGGATTAAGAAAGAAAAACAAAGTGATATTTTCCAGGACAAGTTCAAAAGACGAGGCTTCGTATTCTTAACAACTTATGAAGGGTGCCTAGAACTTCCTTTCTTCTCTTCTTGCCTTTCGTTCTTATTTCTACTCCTGTCCTGGAAGTTTGGTTTTTTCCCAATCAGTTGGAATTCCATAGAATTTATTCCCATCATCCCACCGTCCCTGCATTTCAAAACCATCCTTATCTGTTATCGCTTATAAATCCATTAAACCAGAAAACTGAGTCACTCCAACCAATTCATCCGAACGTCACACTGAACAAAAGATTGCCCAATTCTATACTTTTTTTTAAAAAAAAGGAAAAGACATTTTGAAAGTCAGAGATTATCCCACCCTATAATTACACCCTCCATCCCACATATGTGAGGTGGTATGGACACAACAGATGTTTTTCTCAGCATGAAGTTTACCCACCCCAAAATGAAATAGCCGAGGAAGGAAAAGACAAATGAATTCGGTTGCAATTTAAAAAGCACTGGGGGGGAAAAAAAATCAACTAAAAATGTCAGGGTACCAAAACTGCAAATACTGGTTTCTTCAGAGCTCTTATCAATAGAGCCTGTGCATAAACATCTCTGCACATTGCCATCCTCTTTGGTTGGGATCTGACTAGCCTCCTCTTAACGTTTTTTTTTTTGGGAAATTGCTAATGAAGGAGAATGTTTGTAGCTCGGGGTTGAAGTGTTGGGTCCTTGTTGCTCTCTGAGCTGGGTGGTTTTCTTGCAGACGTCTCATGACCCAACTAGGGAACATCATCAGCGCTAGAAGGGAGTTGTGTTTCAGAGGAGGAGGAAGGAAAAAGGAGGAGGAGGAGAACTGTGGGGTCCTTGTTGCTCTCTGAGCTTGGTGGTTTTCTTGCAGACGTCTTATGACCCAACTAGGGAACATCATCAGTGCTAGAAGGGAGTTGTGTTTCGGAGGAGGAGGAGGAAGGAAGAAGGAGGAGGAGGAGGAGGAGAACTGTGGGGTCCTTGTTGCTCTCTGAGCTTGGTGGTTTTCTTGCAGACGTTCTCATGACCCAACTAGGGAACCTCATCAGTGCTGGTGTGGAAATGGCAGTGGACACCAAGATACACCTTTTTGATCAGACATGAACTGACCCTCTCGGCTCCATGTTGTTAAGATTTACTCAAAGAAATAACTTTTAGATCAGGTCTCCAACCATGGCCCACTTTAAGACTTGTGGACTTCAACTCCCAGAATTCCCCAGCCAGCAAAGCAAAGCTGACTGAGGAATTCTGGGAGTTGAAGCCCACAAGTCTTAAAGTGGGCCAAGGTTGGAGACCTCTGCTTTAGATATTATCTGCCTAGGATTCAGACCTGGAGTCTGTCTACTTCTCACTGGGAATGGTTCACACTCACTCACACACATACACACACACACACACACACCTGAATGCCTCCAGTGCCCACTTGTGGGGAGTGGCAGTGTGAAAAGGACTTGCTCCTAACACACAAAAGACATCAGTCTCCTGAAACACACCAAGCTGGTTGGATTTTGAGCGCTGTTTGCTCCAACTTCTTTGGAGAACCTCAACCAGCAGGAGAGGAGTTGTATGCAGAACTTGCCTTCTAAGATCCATTTATGGGAAGGTCCATCCCAACGAAGGATAAACGCTTCCTCTAACAAACTCCAAACCATAAACTATATTTATTGCTAACGTCAGACTGTGTGAGAGGGAATCACAACGAAGCTGTTGCGACAAGAACATAAACCCACATCTCCATCAACACAGAAGACTTCAGTCTTCTAAAACAGTGATCCCCAACCTTTTTTACGCCGCGGCCCGGTACCGGCATCAGCTGGGCGCCGCCATCTTTTGATGGCGTGCTTCGGTGAGCTTTCTGCAGAAAAGCTCACGGGCGCTGGCGCCGCCATCTTTTTTGATGAAAAGCGTGCTTCCGGTGAGCTTTCTACCAGAAAAGCTCACGGAGCGCTGGCGCCATCTTTTTTGATGAACGTGCTTCCGGTGAGCTTTCTACCCGGAAAAGCTCACCGGAAGCACGTTTTCATCAAAAAAAGATGGCGGCGCCCAGCAAGCCAGCGGCCCGGTAGGACCTGTTCCGCGGACCGGTACCGGTCCGTGGACCGGTGGTTGGGGACCCCTGTTCTAAAACATACCAAGCTGGTTGGAGGCTTTCAGAACCGTGTGGTCCAATTTCTTTGGAGGACATCAAGAGGAGGAAGGATGAGACATCAACTAAGGATAAAAAACTTTCTCTAACAAACTCCAAAATATAAGCTACCCTGTTTCTCCAACAATACGGCCTCCCCCAATAGGAAGTCCCAGCATGTTTTATAGGCATGAAATGAAATTAAGCCGCTCCCCCCAAATTAAGGCCTATATTAAAACATGCAAAATGGGGGGGAATGGTGGGGGCTTGCTGTTAGGAAGTACTTTGTTGCACACCCGGATATGGTGCTGCCTGCGTTGACCCTGATACAAAGTGCCCCACCAATGCCGAGGTCAACATCCAAGCCGTCGCTGCCCGCCTGCCCGAAGATGCAAGGGGGAAATTAAGTCACCCGAAAAGACGGCCTAGCCATTTTTCGGGCTCAAAAAAAATAAGGCCCGGCCTTATTATGTGAGAAACACGGTATTAGCGCAATACCCGTGCTTTGCTACGAAACTATGTGGCTGGGCTTAGTTTCTGGGGAGGAAAATAAGGGGGGGGGGGGGAAATTATGTCTCTGCCTACCAGCATCCATCAGTATTCATCTGGCTAGTGTCCTGTCAGTGTGTGAGAGAGTGGAGGGCTGTTTGGAAACTAAAAGAGTATTTGCTGGGTAAGCAAGAAGACAGCAAGGAGCCTGGGCGTGGCTTAGTGCAACTGTTCTGTACTAAAGCTGCTTGGTGCTGCTGTGAAACTGAAATTGAAACTCCTCGGCTTGTGTTTTGCATTTGGAAGAGATTTCTTTTTTCAGGTGGGGAGGGGGAATAGAACTCCTTAGCATCAGAGCGTGTTAATAATAATATAGGAAATACTCCGAATACTCTGATGGTCATTTCAAAGAATCCTTCCTTAGTGAGCACCTAGAAGCCAGGAGGAGGCTACGTGCCAGATTTCAAGTTTGTAAGCTTTACGGTTCTGGAGATTTTGTGATGATGCGTGAGGGGTATGTTTTGCTTTTCTATATATATATATAGATTTATTGCACAGCCCATGACTGACCAGGGCAAATTGTAAGAAAACTCCATGTAAACTAAAGTCTAGCATGTCATACTTGAATTTAAGCCAGAGGTTTAATCTCCCTCTCCTGGCTAATAATAATAATAAATAATAATAATAATAATAATAATAATAATAATAATAATAATAATAATAATAATAATAATAAGGGAGGAGGGGGAGGAGAGAAAGAAGCAGCAGCAGCAAGAAAAAACCACAAAGTACCAGGACTTACAAATTGAAGTTGAGCGACTTTGGAAAAAGAAACGGTGTGTGATCCAAATTGTGATTGGAGCCCTTGGAGCAATACCTAAAGGGCTGCCTCGCTATTTGGAAATCCTGAATTTATCAGACTTGAATACCTGATTCTACAAAAAACCACCCTACTTGGAACAGCTTATATCCTCCAATGCTACCTGAGCAATTCCTAGGTCCTTATTTAGGACTCGAGCTGTTGAGCTCCCAACCAGCCCCAAAGGCTGTGAATCTCACTGATGATATAATAATAATAATAATAATAATAATAATAATAATAATAATAATAATAATAATAATAATAATAATAATAATAATATCATCATCATCTTGGAAAGTTTTTTGAAATAATCCCGTTAAACCCAAGGACATGCCACCCTTTGATCTCTCCCAACTAAGAGATTGTGCAATGCAAAAGAGCTCTTTCTAGGAGGGGACCCCAAACGGAGTCAGCCAGGGCTTTCAAGGCTAAAGGCCTGCCGTTGTGTGTGTGTGTTACACAATCACAGCATTGCTCCATCACACTCCCAAGAAAGGCTCACCCGCCCACGTGCCTGAGGCCCAGCGTGCTTGGAAAACTCTGTCAAGGCTCATCCTAAACGCAACCTCCATTGTCACAAAGCGGAGCAGAAGCTGCCATTTTGGCAAAGGGGCACAAAGCCCCCACCCCACCCCAGGACGACCGCAGCCCTCTGCAAAGCTGGCTGGGGAATTCTGGGAGTTGAAGTCCTCCAAGGCTTCAAGTGGCCAAGGTTGGAGACCCCTGGGATAGACTGCAAGTCCTTCCCTGGAAGGCCACAGACCCATCGGACCTGGGCAGCTTTAAGACGGGCGGAGTTAGAATCACAGAGTTGGAAGGGGCCTTGGAGGTCTTCTAGTCCAGCCCCCTGCCTGGGCAGGAAACCCTGCACCAACTTCAGACCGATGGTTCCCCGACCTCTTCTTAGAAACCTCCACTCTTGGAGCATCCACAACGGCTGGAGGCAACTTCCGCTCCACCGATTCATTGCTCCGACCGTCAGGAAGCGTCCAACTCCCAGGCTTCCTGGCTGGGGGTTCTGGGAGCTGGAAGCCATGTTTCCCCAAAAAATATTTTATGGTTGCCCAGAGAGCGAGAGCAGCTCCTTCCCCATTACCCTCGGCGACGTCTCTCCAAAAAGAGGCCGGTTATCCAAGCCTCTGGTCCCGTAGGTCCTGGTGGTGAAGTCCTCCATGGTGTCCCTGCCCAGGCGGCGGCTTCTCCGGCTTCTCCGGCAGGCCCGGTCGGAAGCGTCTCCAAAGAGAGTCCGGCCTCCTTCCCAAGAGGGTTCCTGAAGGGCCCCGGGGGCAGTCGGCGCATCGGGTGGGGCGAGGGGCGGGGGGGGGGCAGTCGGCCCCTAGGAGAAGGGCATCCCGCCTGGAGCGCCGGCTGCAGCTGCTGCGGTTCAAGGCCGCCAGTGACCGGGGCCTCCCCTCCACGCCTCGGCTCTGCTCCTCATGATCGGCGGCTGCGGAGAGAAAGAAGAGAGCGGCCCTCAGAAGGGGCCCAGGACTCCCCCAAGCCATTCAGGCGGCCCGTTTGGTCAAGGCTCGGGGAGGCCCCCCCCTGAGACCATTAATGTCCCATCCTCCCCGCGAAGGTCCCCTCCTGATCCTCCCAGGCACAAGAGGAAGAGGATGGGCGTTGCAGAGCCAGGAGAGATTGCGGATCTGGGACCATGGCCTGGATTTCTTCCCCCGAAATAATATTATTCAAGGTTATAACAAAAGAGGGAGGGAGGGAGGGAGGGAGGGAGGGGATGAGTAGAAGGAAGGAAGGAAAACAGGAGGAGAAAGGGGAAGGAAGGAAGGGAAGGAAAAGGAAGGAGGAAGGAAGGAAGGAAGGGGATGAGTAGAAGGAAGGAAGGAAAATGGGAGGGAAGGAGGGAGGGTGATAGTAGGTATGTAGAGAAATGAGAGAAAGAAATGATAGATGGAAAATAGAGAAAGGAAGGAAGGGGGTGAGTAGAAGAAAGGAAGGAAAACAGGAGAAAGGGAAGGAAGGAAGGAAGGAAGGAAGGAAGGAAGGAAGGAAGGAAGGAAGGAAGGAAGGAAGGAAGGAAGGAAGGAAGGAAGGAAGGAAGGAAGGGAAGGGGATGAGTAGAAGAAAGGAAGGAAAACAGGAGAAAGGGAAGGAAGGAAGGAAGGAAGGAAGGAAGGAAGGAAGGAAGGAAGGAAGGAAGGAAGGAAGGGGATGAGTAGAAGAAAGGAAGGAAAACAGTAGAAAGGGAAGGAAGGAAGTAATAAAGAAAGAAAAAGAAAGAAAGAAAGAGAGAAAGAGAAAGAGAGAGAAAGAAAGAAAGAAAAAGAGAAAGAAAGAGAAAGAGAAAGAGAGAAAGAAAGAGAAAGAAAAGAGAAAAGAGAAAGAAAGAAAAAGAGAAAGAAAGAAAGAAAAAGAAAGAAAAAAAAGAAAGAAAGAAAGAAAGAAAGAAAGAAAGAAAGAAAGAAAGAAAGAAAGAAAGAAGGAAGGAAGGAGGAAGGAAGCTTGGCAGGCTCTCCCTGCCCGCAAACACCCCGTCCATTGGAGCCCTTTCCCACGAGCCTCGCCAGGGCTTGGAACTTTTCCTCTCCCTCCTTCCTTCTACCCGCTGCACTGACTAGCCGGCTACATCAACGCCAAGCCGGCTGGGGGGGAGGCGACTCTGCCTCGCCTTCCTCCGGGGCGGGACTCGGGGCCCGAAAGGCGGGTCAGGAGGGGCGAGCGAGGTGTGGACGCCGCGGAATCCCCGGCGCTTTCCCGGGAAGGCTGCCCGCCCCGCAGCCGGCCCTGCAGCAGCCCAGCATCGGAGCAGGGAGCGGCCGGTCCAGGGCGGGGGGTCTGCGGGTTGCAGGGGAAGAAGCCGGGTTCGGTTCCGGGAAGCCTCCCGAGCTGAAGCAGCGGCGCTTCTGCATTTGCCCCGACCGGCACGGAGCGCCTCCTCCGGGGCCTCCTGGGATGGGGAAGGGCGCCCGCTTGCCTCCTCCTCCTCCTCCTCCTCCTCCTGCTAGCCGGCTCGCCCGAGGTTACCTGGGCGGCTTCCTCCGGCGCTTGGCCGTCCGGTGCCGATGTCAAACAAGCGAAGCCCCGCCAACTCTCCCTCCGCCCCGCTGCCTGCCTGGGGACCGTCCGCCGGCCAGGAGCCTCCTTAAGCGGCCGAGTTGGAAGGGTCCTCCGAGGTCTTCTAGTCCAGCCCCGCTCAGGCGGGAGCCCCCCCACTCCCCCGAGGCCATTTCCAGCCTCTTCCTGAAACCTCCAGCGGTGGAGACCCCCCCACACTCCGCTCCACGCCTTCCCCAGCCGCCGGGGAGAGCAGCGCCAAGGCCCCGGCCAAAGAGAGAGGCTGCCCCGCGCCCGGCTTCCCAGCGCCGGATCGGCCGCCCCCCCCCCGCCCCCGAAAGCCGAACCTGCCCGGGAGAGTCGCCCCCGCACCGTTCCCAAGAGGAACCCCGGAGAGGAGCCCCCCTCCCCCCGGCGCGCTTCCCCACCTCCTGCCGCTGCCGGCCGAGCTGCTGGTGCGAGGAGGCGGCGGCGGCGGCGGCGGCCCAGGGAGCGCGACTCGTCTGCCGCAAGCGCCTGCCCTCCGCCCGGCCGGCCGCCCGCCCGCTCGCTCGCTCTGGGCCGCTGTCGCAAAGAGCCCCGCTGCGCCGCCGCTCCTGCCTCCTTGCCCGGCCCGCCCATCCGCCCCGCGTCGCCAATCCCGGCGCAGGGAGCCCGGCGCCACCTGGGCTGCCCGACCTGGGGACGCCGCCTCCGCCTCGCCCCGGCAGCCGCTCGCTTTTCTCTCCCGAACCGGGGCCGCGAGGGGGAGCCTCCCGGTCCGGGCGCAGTCTACCTGCGCGGGTAGGGAAAGAAGGAGGCCGCGGCGGGCGCTTGGTCGCCCCCCGCGCCCCGCGCCCCGCGCCCCGCGGGGATCCTGAGCAGGTTGCGGTTGGCTTTGGCGTTGGCTTGCGGGGCTGCGTGGATCGGACAGCTGCAGAGATGCCGGGAGTAGCTACACCCAGGAGCAGGAGCAGCTCCTCCTGGCCTGGAGGGGCTTCTCCGAAGGTCCTGTGAGGAGCTCCGTCCGTCCCAGCGTGAAGGCCCCTGGGGGCTCCTTAAAGGGCTCGGCCAGAAGAAACCACAACTGGCAACAAGCCTTGATGGGCCACCCAGAGACCATCAGGGTCCTGGCAGCAAAAATCCTGAACGGAGCGCGAAGCAGACCTGAACCCCCGGTTGGAAGGGAAATCCCAGATCTGGCTCAAGGTCCAAGCTGGAGGAAAGAGGGAAGAAGGTCCCTTTCCCGATGAAGCAGAACCAGCAGGGTTGGGGGTCCCGGGGCAGCTGACTAAGGGGGGTTACACCCTCTGGATTCCAATGGGGTCAGGTAGGGGTCACGGCTGGCTCTATAGGCAAAGGGGGAAGATGCAAACCCGAGCTGTTTGCCTGGGTTAATCTTGTCCAGCTTTTTGGTTGGTTGCTTATCTGGCGTTTCTGTCTGGCCCAGCCTTTCTGAACAGCCGGCCTCCTCAGTCTCTGCTTGGGGCAGGGAAACGGGGGATGGGCTCTGCCTCCCTTAAGGGTCTCTCCCCCCAACATTTCTCCTTTAGAGGAAATATTCTGCCTTTTAATATCCCCCAAAATATTTCATCCCCACACAACCAATGGCTAGTTTCCCATATCTCCTAACCCTCTTTAGCAGTCTCACCTGGATTTTTGGATGTCATACAGGGTGTAAGTTTATCTTGGGGGATATTTCTGCTGCTTTCTGCAGTGCATATATAGGTAGTCCTCAATTTGTAACAGTGACCATTCAAAGTTACAATGGCACTGGACAAAAAGGGCCTTGGGACCATTTTCCACCCTCCCACCTGGTGCAGCATCCCCTTGGTCACCTGGTTTGCATTCAGACCCTTGGCACCTGTACGACGGTGTCAGTGTCCTGGGATCATCCTATTTTGCGACCTCCTGTCATGCAAAGTCGTTGAGAAAGCCAGATTCACTTAACGACTATGTGACTAATTTAACTGAGGCGATTTGCTTAACAAAAATGCGGAGAGAAAAGTCGTACAACGGGGCAAAACTCACTCAACATCGTCTGCACAGCCCCATCAGAGGAACAATTTCTGACTCGGCTCCCATTTTAGCGACCAAAAGGGGGGGAAAAGTGTCACGTTTTGAAAAGTTCCAGAACCTGGAAACTCCTTGAGATCTTTTTTTTTTTTTTTTTTTTGTAAAAAGTTATTTTTTATATACAACAAATTCCATTCCATTTCAATCGTGTGTTGATTAGGTACATATTTCAATTACTTAACCATTATTAATAATATTCCTCTTATTCAACTTAACAATACAACAATCACATCCCCATGTATATAGTATAAATGAGAGCCAATATATCTATTACAGTCGTTTCTTTCATTGCTCTGTGAATCCATCCAATCCCTTTTGATTTGTTCTGTTTTCTATCCATTGATAAAACAAAATCCCATACCACAGAATACTCAGATTCTTCTTTTTCTTTCATTTCCAGTGTTCAATCTATTCATTTCTGCACATTCAAATATTTTTTTTTCAATTATCTTCCCCCTCTTCCAGTTTCGGGCAAATAGAAACTCCTTGAGCTCTTGAGGGCCCAGATCCTCCTCCTGCCGAACTTCTAGTTGCTTGAGAAGCTCCTCGTAAGCCCTTCAAGGGCTCCTTTTCCTGGCGTGGAGGATATTATTCAGCCCCCTTATGGGGGATTGAAGTGCTTTGGATCAGACTGACGGAGCCCGTGGAGAAAGGAACAGGCGGTCTGACAGGTAGGGAAAAACCCCAAATATGAAAGGCTGGCCGGCTTTTTCAAATAAACAACTGCAGTGTTTCCTGTGTTTGACCAGCACTTCATCCAGTCTGTTTGAGGGCCACTCCAGATTAGGATCAAGTAATGGTTGTAGATTATTAAAATACTTTCATGTGGCCAGGAAAGAAACCAGTTTGGTAGGAAAAGAAACCAGTTTGCGAGAAGTGTTCTCTGAGCTCTGGAAAAATAGGAAACTCTTAAAATTTACTGGAGGATAAAATCATTCCTTAATAGGAACGTCCCTGGAATGTCTCCATGGCCGGCCGGCCGCCTGCTACACTCCCAACGTCTTTTTAACAAAAGGTTTTCCTTCTTTCCAATCCAGTGGAATGAAGGAGGAAAAGGACTTGAGGGCAACTTTTCCAAACCTGGTTATTGTTAGGGAGGAGAAGCCAGCAAGGAGGAGGGAGGGGAGGAGCAGCCCACAATGGTGCCAGGTCTTCTTTGTCGGCCTCCTCCTCTCCAAACTTAAGGGAGGTGAGCCTTTTGTTATCAACACGAAGCCTTCATCTGGTTTTTTCATCTGGCTGAAGAATTCTGGGAATTGAAGTCCACCGGTCATTTGCCCGCCCTGGATTAGAGTCTCTTCTAACCCTGATGATGCTGCCTAGCTGGGACATGAAACCACCCAGCTCAGAAAGGCCATCGTTCAACCTGCAGATCTTGTTCTCTTCTCTTGGAACCTTTGTGGGCGTCAAATACTTCTGAGAGTTGCAAGCAAGTGGGAGAAATCTGCATATAGGCAAACCTCAACCGAGGAGCCACTGTTTCTTCCTGCACAAAAGGCCTCATCTGGGTCAGATATAAACCTCCAGGGTAGCTGGATAGAAAATAGCCCAAGAAAGTGAGCCAAAAAATGATACAGCTCATAGGGATGGATACCTCGGATCAAACAAAGGTCAACACACCCTACTGGGAAACCTCCAAGAGCAGCTAGAACGGACCATGACAAGCTAGGGCTGATGGTGTTCCCTAGCTGGGTCATGGAACGTCTGCAAGGAAACCACTAAGCTCAGAGAGCACCAAGGTCCCCTCAGTCCTCCTCTTCCTCCCCCCCCCACTCCCTTTTAGCGCTGATGGTGTTCCCTAGTTGGGTCATGAAACGTCTGCAAGAAAACCATCAAGCTCAGAGACCCCCAAGGACCCCACAGTCTCCATCATCCTCCCAAACCCCACTCCTTTCCGGCACTGATGGGGTTCCCTAGTTGGGTCATGAAACGCCTGCAAGTAAACCACCAAACTCCGAGAGCACCAAAGATCACGCAGTCCTCCTCTTCCATTCTGCAAACCCCACTTCCTTCTGGCACTGATGGTGTTCCCTAGTTGGGTCATGAAACGTCCACAAGGAAACCACCAAGCTCAGAGAGCACCGAAGACCCCCACAGTTCAACCCCGAGCGAAAAATATTCTTTTTTGGCCTCCATTCTTTAGCAGAAATAAGTGGGGGTGCAAGGGACCCCCCAAATCAGCCAACATGAGCAGACCTCACCAAAGCCACTGGAATAACCTCGATGCCACTTCAACGGCAGGCAAGATCCAGAGTAAGATTCAGGCAAGGAAGGGGATAGAGAAGGAAACCAGGTTGATACGTGAATTTAAAACAAGCTCTCTCTGTTCAATCTGCTATCTCTCTTGACAGTTCCTAAAGAAAGAAGCCACTGAATACAGTCAAGGACAAGCTGTTTTTACCCTGAATCAGGCCAAGTTTGTTGCTCCTAATAAGGTAAGCAGGAAGAGGATGTAGTGGTGACTCTAACCAGCTTAGTAAGTTGCTTGCTTTCTTGCAAAGCTTGGTCGATTCCTCCCAGAAAACCCTTTCTTGTTACAGATCAATAAAAACCCCAAAGCTGCCCTTTATAGGTGTTTGTAGTTAATTTGGGGTAAAGGGGAAAGTTTTTCCAACCTTGCTCATAGCTTACTACTAGTAGTTGTAATTCCATTCACATACATCAAAGGTGCACAACAGAAAGCAGAAAGAACTACACCCTTCCTTACCACAGTACTGTTATTTTTGCAAAACAACTCTATTTATATCTACAGAAAAGTTTCCTTTGTACAGCTGCATCTAACAAGATGTTCATCAAAGGAGCTGGAGAACATGTGATGTGTAAAATAAAAACAATAGGAAAAATAACCAAAATAATTACCCCCAAAGAGTATTTTCTACGTTTTAAGTAGCCCAACCAGAGTTAATTTCTAAAGCAGAAAAAGATACAAGTTACAAACTGTGTCTAGATGGAGTTTGAATCCTTGAGGGGAAAAATGGTGTATCCAAAATAAGCTTTGTTAATGAAATAAATTGGTTTAAACAGGATCCCTTTTTCCTCTTAATCTTCATCCATTAAAATAGGCAACGCAGTGAGTCTAGAGTGGCAATCTTTGAATAGCACCATTGATTTCAGCATTATCAACTCTGGAACAAGATGTTAGGATTTTGCTCTGTATGGATGACAATGGCTTAACTGTCATGGAACTCCGTAAACTGTAGTTTTGTGAATTTTCTAAGTAAACCCATTCAAATGCTCCTCCCAGATAGCCTTCCCCAGATTCCTTGGGGGGGGGGGGCGAAGACACCAGTACTAGAGACGATTTTTCCCTCTCATTTTCTCATCTGAATTGTTCCTTTTGTGAGAATTTATGGTGGCTATGAAATTGATGGGTTAAAAAAAAGATCTGTACCACTCATAGCCCCGGAGAACTATAGCAAAGCCCAAGTCCTTTATTTTCCACTATTTATTGTCATAATTTTAAGTCACATTTTGAGGGAGCCAACAGTTTGCTGTATCCCCATGTTGATTTAGGCAACTCCTGTTAAGGAACCTTAGCTGAACAAGTTTTGTAAATACATGGGATTTTTAACTCGCACGTGGAAAAAACAATTTAAAACCTGTATGTAAAGTCAACCGCACCTAAACCCGAACTGTTGATTCTTTAAAAGAAAAATCAAACCCTTCTTGCTTAAAGTCAGTGCAAACATCAGGGGCCTTGATCTCTCCATGCCAAGAGATTATTTTGATTTACTGATATGGAGGCTCGTGGCAAAACCTGCCAAATCCACTTGGAGCTCAAAGTCTAGTGACAAACAACCGGATTTCAGGAAGGCTCCTGAGTTTACATTTTGAAGAGTTATGTAAGACCAACCAACCATACCTGGTTTAATCCTTTGGGGATGTTCTACACACGATTGCCTTTGTTTTCCTTTTCCTTTCCCCCCACCCCTAAAACAGATCCAGGAGGACTCGCCGTTTCCAGAGGGCCGGGAGAATTTCACTCACTGGAAAAGCCGCATCTTCAGGGTGGAACTCCAGGCGATGATGATTCCACGGGAGAAGCCACGACAGTTGAAAAAAGGGTTGAAAGGGAGGACATCTCCTCCTCCTCTTTTATCCAGGGGGAGAGAGAGAGAGAGAGAGGCCCAAAGGTGCCTTTTTTCCCCCCAAGAGGCAGCTGGACTTTCTGGTTCTTCTTTGAAGAGGTTTCGCTTCTCATCCCAGAAGCTGCTTCAGTTCTGTTTGTCTTCATCCTTTCCACCATCGCTTTGATGGTCTAGGCCAGCCTTTCCCCACTTCTCAACTGAAAATCGGTCACTTAATGACGGCTACTGAGTCACAAGGGTCCAACCCAGAGTAACTTACGGCCCACTTTCAAGGTTCCAGGGGCTGAAACCCTCCCACTCCCCTGCCAATGTAGACATGCGATCGGCGGGGGGGACTCAGCCGGTCAGGTGAACCGGTTGTTAAATTTACGTCTGGTTCGCCAAACCGGTAGTTGAACCGACCGGATGGTCCCGCCCACCCTGCCCCTCCCCAGAGTCCCCATGCAGCACATTTTGGATGCAGGTAAGGGCGGGGTCTGCGTGGAGGCTCTGGGATTGGGGAAAATGGGCCGAACTGGAAGTACCGGAAGTCCAGAAACGGGCCTGTTTCCGGCTTCTGAAGGGCCTCCAGACCCTGGGGAAGGCGAAAAACAGCCCTCCTGGAAGTTCCGGTAGGCCACGCCCACCATGGCCACGCCCACCCAGCAACTGGGCAGCGAACCGGTTGCTGGGATTTTTGAATCCCGCCCCTGCACGGGATCCCAGCGGGTCTGTATTTACGGCCCTTTGCACGTGACGGCAACCTAAGGTGTTCAAACTGGTCTTTCTTTCAGGTTTGTGGTTCGGAAACTGCCGGTCCCTGCCCTCGTGGGACGGGAAAGCAAAGCAATAAGCCCTCCCAGGAGGGAAATGTCCCTTCATGGATGGAGGCAACTATCCTGGGGGGGGGGAGAGGTTCCCCCCCCCAGGAGGGGCTCCAGCACGAGACTGAAACCTTGGAAGGCTCCTGGGGGCCGACCCAGGTTGCACCCTGCCACGTAGCTGCTGGCCACGTGACCAAACTTCAAACACTCCACAACCGGTTCCTATTTATGATGGCCGCAGTGTTCCGGGGTCCCCTGATCCCCTTTGACCACCAAGGTCAATGAGGAAGCCAGACTCACTTAACAACCATGTCACTAATTTAACAACTGCCAGGATTCATTGAGCCAACGGGGGCAAAACCTGCCTTAAATGTCTCACCTAGCAGCCGAGATTTGAGGCTCAATGAAGTGAAGGACTGCCTGCATTTCATTATGATGCTGGCTTACGCTGTTTCGGGGCCGGTTTCCTGGCCCTGTGCTTCCTTGCAAGGGGACCCCGAGGAAGGTGGTTTTAAGGAATCGCGGGATTTGAGGGTGGGGTCCTTTCATGCTGTGTCCAAACTCTGCCTTAAGGGGCTGCAGTGGGTGCCGGCCTCCCTCAGCATTGGGGGCCAGACTCTTCGGCCGGGATGGTCTGCGAGGAAGGGGCCCCCTCTGCCCCTAAGCCTTCTGCCCTAAAAGGCTTTCCTCCCCCACTAATCTCCTTCCCTGCCAGTTTGCGGCTTCTTCCTAATTTTCCTTTCCAGTTCTGTGTTCTCTGCGTTGTTGCTTCCCCCGGTTTCTGTCCCCATAAAAGCCGGGCTGTATCGTCTGTATTGTTCTGTTCCTCCAGCATACAAAGCAGGGTTGCCCCAGAAACCTCCAAAGGCTTCTGAGGAGGGAGGCGGTGCTGCTTTAGTGCTGGGGAAGCGTGTAGTACATGCATTTTGTACTTTCTGATCTGACTATCGCTGAGGGGACTGCACTTCCTGCCCAACTCCCGCTGCTCCAGAGGCCACTCCCGCCTTTGGCGAAAGCTGGGTTCCTTGGGTGCCAGAGTTTTGTGGAGGCAAACGCCCCCCCCTGACCAGCACCCTGTAGACAAGAGGCTGTCGTGCCCCTTTCTCTCAGGGGACCTTCCGGCAGGTAGAGAAAAAAGGAGAGACTAAGGAACCTTGTTGTGTCAGAGAAGGAACAAACGTGGCCCCCAGAAATGGCCGGGTGCCCTGCTCCAAGGATCTCCTGCAGGCGGATCTCTCTGACGTCTTCTGCCTCGGTGGTAGGAGCAGCAGCAGCAGCGAGGGAGGGTCGGGAGGGGGAGGGACAGGCCAACTCTGCCTGTTGTTACCGACCTGCCTGGGGCAGAGCCGAAGGCATTCCAACGCCTGGGGCCAGCCAATTCCTCCTCCGGGACTTCAGGGGCCTCGATGTGTTCCCTGGGTGAAATGCTGTAGGAGACTAGGCACCCTCCCATCCCTGTCCTTAAGGATCACAGGAGCCTACGATGTCCCATAAAGGCCATAAACAGGAACTGTTCCCTTCCAAGGCCAAGAGTAATAAAGGCTCCGCTTCAGAGGAGCACCATGCAATACACGTGGCACCCGTCCATGTTCAGGAGATCCCCTTTTGTCAGATAGAAATGAATTGTGCCTGAAAGGCTTCCTAGGGACACCCAGCCCTCACAAACACACCTGGTCACGGGAGGGGCCTTGGTGCTCTTTGAACTGTGCACTGAAGTTGTTCCCTAGTTGGGTCAGGAAATGCCTGCAAGAAAACCACCAAGCTCAAAGAGCACCAAGGGCCCCACCATTTCCTCCCTTTTCCTTTTAAAGCAGCATTAGAAGAAGCAATCGAGACTTGGTTACGGCCAAAGCTTTCTTACAAACTCCACCTACTGAAACTGAAGTAACGTGGAACTGGGGAGCCAGGGAGGAACTTATAACCACATTACACAGAAAATACGTTCTATGCAGTGGGCCAAGCCAAGCCAATAGCACAATGCATACCTACTAAGTTCACCTCCTGGAAAGCAGACACACACACCTTCACGGCCTTCAGAATGGCCCCAACTCACAAAAACCTCAACATCAATCTGTTATTTTTTACACTGCCCATTAAAAATACCCTTGCGTTTGTTTTTTCAGAAAGGAGTGCTGGAGCCACATATAAAATCAGATCGAGTTACTCTTAAAAACTTTTTAATGGGTTCCATACTATTCTAGACAAAAAAAAAAAAATCATTTCTAAAAACAGTGGATGAGACATAGATCAGTAGCCATACATTTTAACGTTGTGGACTTCTTTGTCTTCACATTCTCTTTCCTTATCGTAATAGTAGAAAGTATTGTCCCTCCTCTGAAGCTTCTTCACAAATCCAGTCTCTGGCCACCTTTCCACCTGCATGCAAACAAGGAGAAGGAAAGTGCCCATGGGTTCTTGGAGTGGCTGAGCACGCATTTAATCTGCAGGTTCTGCTAGTGAACTCGAACAAGGGACGGAAAAAAAGGCCCGTATTCTACATCTCGTACAGAAATATACAGGAGGAGACCAGGCGTGCTGAGCAGAGGATCCCAGACCAGATCCAAAGTTGACAGTGCAGACAGGAAGAAATTCAGGATTTCACAATCTCCCCTTTTCCACACTGTCTCCGAAAACAGCGGGCCAGCAGTATTCCAACTAATTCTATTGCTAGGGAATTCTGTGACTTTTGATTCTACTTGAAGAGTTTAGTTTCCAGGCTCAGTTCATTTAAAGCTGGCTTTAAGCACACATTCTCCTATCCCTTTATTCTTGTGTTGCACATACCTTCCATTCGGAAGACTTGACCAAAAGTCTTAGTAAGCAATATTTTTAATTTTCTTTAACTTTCAATAGTACATTTGAGTGCTTTCTGTGCTCTCAAAATACATCTTATCAGAAAGAAAGAATTTATTGCAAAGTTTTGAGGATTCTATCAAAGTTAACATTGTTGCAGATTCTGTTGAAGGCTAGAACACAAATCAGTAAAGTTTTCAATATGGCTGCGAAGAGAGGGGAGGGGCAAACGTTTTTCAGAGGAAGCAAAAAAGGACCAACGCAGTCCTCTTATGCAGCATTAAGTGACCCCACTGAGTTCCCACAGAGGGGAGAGCTGTTTTCAGAATGAAATGGCCATCAGGGTGAATCTGGGTTTTCCGAAGCGTTATTAGAAGGGGAAAACATTTTCATTTGCTCAGTCTGAAGGAGGTAACACAAACCGAATCTCGGTGGCCTGCTGACCAGCATCCAAGCATCGTCATAATGGCCTCTTTGTAGGGGGCTACCACAGGACCCCTCTGGAAAGAATCTCTGTCAGCAAAACAATCTCTTGGCTCAAAGCCAGGTTGCGCTGACGCAGCCAGAGCTCACAGGAGATGCAGCTGTAATCCCTAAATGCTCCTTTTTGTTGTGTATGCAAGTCCTATTGATTAGTCAAGGGTGGCATAACCCTCTATTTGTTTTGTCCATAACTCTGTTATTCAGTGTTCTTTAAGGAGCCCAGAAAATCTATTTCTCATGGATCCATTATACATCTGCGGGTTCTTAACAGGATGGCAGATTACTGGTTCCAAGATTTGAGCCTAATTTAGTGGGATTCACGGTGTCTTTGAACAGCTGATGGCCACGCAGCTCTGCCTGCCCACAATACTATATCACCAAGTGCTCCTGAGAGTTGACAGAGATAAAAAAAACCAGACTTGTTATGAGGTAGGTGGCTGGCTGGGTTTCAGAAGCTCCTCTCCAATAGAGAAGTCTTCTGAATTAGATTTTTGGATGCCAGCCAACAACTGTTATGTGTCATGCACTTTTTTTTTTTTAACCCAAGATTAACAAACCATTTGGGTGGTCAGATGGATGCCTGCAGCCTAAAAGTATTTTCTGCCCATCCCTCCCTCTGCCCATATTGAAGTGTGCTTAGGAAGTGCTGCTCCTAAACTCTCCAGCAACACCATGGGATATTTCTCCCAACTTCAACGTTTTTCAATCCCTCGTTGATGGGTGTTTCTACATAATGGAAATCCCACTCCCCACAAAATCCCTACTCTGAAGGGAACTGACCCACCTCTTCTCCTCCTTTGCTTCTCTCCTTGGAGACAGAGGGCCAAGGATATAAACAGAGAGCGGCTCTTTTGAAGCCAGCACTCCAGCCCCCTGAAGTAACCATGGAGTAAAGACAGGGACTAGAAAGAAAGGATAAGGGTCAGTTCAACTCTTTCTTTGTAGTCCCCAAATGGAAACAAATAATTGCTCATGGTCATGCTCATGAAAGTAACTTAAATTATTATTTTCCGGATCCAATTAAACATTTAATGCCCTAAATAGCTTGGATTCCAACTAGACACATGACTGAACCAGCAGAAAAGCATTTGCCGTAAGCAAATAAGCTGCAGGGTCATTTAATTCAATATGAACGCAACAGGATATTAAAACCAACAAAATATTTGTGATCACACATCTTGTGCCGTGCCGTTCCCATGCTATTAAATGTGCTTAGCCTGTTTTCTGATTTTAGGTTGATGAATCAAAGTCTTTGTATTTCACCACCTCTTTCCAATGTGAATTCACTGACAGTGGTTTTAATGGTTTTTATTCAGATTTTGTCTTCTTGGACATCTCAAAATCCCTCCAAGAGAAAAGACGCCAGGTCAATTAAATAACCAGCTATTATCCCTTCTGGTGATTGATAGCAAAAAAGAAAATGTAGGTTAACATGATGCCTAATACATATTGCACTTATCAGACACAAATTCGGCTACTATTAATGTTAGCAAAATACCCTGGGAAAGCAAAGGGAAGCACATCACATTTTTAACATTTATATTTTACTGGGTTCTACTTATCTGGATGAAATGTTAATATACATTGCTGGTTCATGTATGTTATGCCGTACATTAAATAAATAAATAAGCACATCCTGGTCTCTACAACTAGCCATGGTCAAGAGCCATTTAGCCCAGCAGACTTCCAGAAGGAGAGCAGGGCAATAAGTGGAGAGGGAAAAGGGCTGAATATTTGTTTCCCATCTTTCCAAATGTAACACTCACCCTTGAAAGCAAGGAAAACCTGATTTAGCTCCAAGAACTAGACTGAGGACTACAACCCTGTGTACACGCGAATTGTACAGCATTTGTGAATTTGGATTATTATTATTTTTAAGTCAATTTCTGTGCCCCTTTGTAGTTTCTTCAAAAAAATCAAAGGCAGATTATTTATGCATACAAACACATATTCACAACATATAAACTAAAATGCTAATTAAACATGGAAAACACATTGCAGGACAGGTAAACATATGTGTATGATAGCAGCTCTTCAGCAAATGTTAATACATGACCAGTAAATGGTTTAGAGAGGGGTGTAATTTGAAAGTTTCTCCACCCAAAGATTCCAAAATGGGTAAATTCAGCCATTGGTATTTATAACCTATCTTTCACAGTTTGCCATGTTGCCTCAATTCAGTTAGTCATTTATTTGAAACCCTCACTGAACAAATTCTCTGATGTTGCTTTTTCTACCAACAGCAACATATCACCCCAGGAGGAAATTGTGAAAAACTACCACAAACCGAAGGAGGTTATTGTACGGAATAGTAAGTTTTCATCTTTAAAATGCTCAGTTCTTAAAATCTATCAAGTCTTACCACATCAACATGCTTTACTTGTTTATATTCATTTTCATCTCTATAGCCAGCTTGCTGAAATCTGTACAGATTTTCAACTTCATCCGACCATGTTTTGGCCCGCTGCATGAATTTTGGCTTGCGATCAATACTGGCTGTTGCCCCGGAAACATCACCAGCTAATTTGCTGATTTTTTTTTAAAAAAAAAATGGCAATGAAATGCATAAAAAAGAGCAGAAGAAACATCATCAAAAATTTTATGAAAAGACATTGCAACTAAATGCATGGACATAACTGATTAAAGCCATAACTGTATTATGAACTACTTTGATACCACCCAAAAGAGTTATCAATTGTTTTTAGCAAAAATCAGCTGTACTTTTAAAAAATAGAGCTACTACTGATAAAGGGAATAAGTAACCATGGCTTTAGACCCAGATTTTCTCTCCTTTAGTTATTCTTTCCAGCCTAAATATGCATATATTTAGAATATAAATCCGGATTTGTCCCTTTGCTTCCAAAAAGAAGAAAAGGCGGAAGAAAAGCTCTTAGGAAGTAGAGCCGCCCAGAGTAGCCTCACAGCAAGATAGGCAGCAAAGAAGTTTAACAAATAAATAATAAATACACCTGTAGATCTCCATTTTGCCTCCTCCCATATTTGGTTCTAGTTCCTAGCAGGCCGATTTAACTTGTGAACTGCTGTTTGATACCCTGGAATTAACCTTCCTTCCTTTTCCCCCAACCTCTTTTGAGATATGATAAGATTACAATCACTCCAATGATTTACATCTTCACGTGGACAAAATCCTCCAGCAACGGGATATCACCCTGAAGAGCCTGCATGGTCGCCACTTACGTGTCTTCGGGGCTATCTGCTCCTCTACTGAAGGACGTACCAGGCTTATCTGTCATATGGGCTTCTCCAGAGGAGAAAGATGCACAGGCCATATTCTTACTGTCCATAAACAAAGCTGAACTTTCCATAGGCGCTTCTGCAAAAACAAGCATGACACCAGGAATAAAAATAACAACAGCCATGGCCCTTAGACTTATTCACAGTGCATTACAGCCCCTCTCTAAGCAGTTTACAAAGTCAGCCTCTTGCCCCCAACAATCGGGGTCCTCATTTTACTGATCTCGGTAGGACGGAAGGCTGAGCCAACCTTGAGCCAGGTGAGGATCGAACTGCTGGCAGTCGGCAGAGTCAGCCTGCAACACTGCACTCCAACCATCGTGTCACCAGGGCTCAATAAAAAGGCAGTGTAATTAAAAAAAGACCTTAAAATCTTCAAAGTTTTGCTTAGGTTTTAGTGCAGTTTTTACAACGTTACTGTTGTCATTCTGCTGATGAAGATACACAGGTAGTCCACGACTTATCCACAGTTCATTTAGTGACTATTCAAAGTTACACTGTCGCTGGAAAACGTGACTTATGACCATTTTCCACACTTACGACCATTGCAGCATCCCAATGGTCACATGACCAAAATTTAAATGGTTGGCAACTGGCTCCTGTTTCTTTTTTTAAATGATTATTATACAATGTTTTTTTATATATATAAAATTTCCACATTCACAATAACGGTGCACTGTCTGGGTACATCCTCTCCTGTTTCTGATGGTCGCAGCATCCCCGATGACGGGATCCCCTTTTGCGACCCTCTGACCAGCAAAGTCAAGGGGGAAAGCCAGATTCACTTAACAACCAGGTTAACAACAACGAAAGTCATAAAATGGGGCAAAATTCACTTAAGAAATGTATCCCTTAGCAAAAAAAATTATATATATACTGTAGCTTGTATTTTTTAAATTGATCATGAAAATCTGCAATTGGAAGCCATCTCCTAAGCTAATTAGAGGAGGCGAGTCACATTCCGTTACCAAAATATTTAGAATAGACATAGAAATAGGAATAGAATGAATAGAATAGAGAATATAGAGTAGAATATATAGTATAAGAGAATAAGAAATAAGAGAATAATGAATAAAGCAGAGTAGAGTAGAATAGAATATAAGAAGAGAATAGAATAGAGTAGAAGAGAATATAGAATAGAATATAGAACAGAATTCTTCATTGGCCAAGTGTGATTGGGCACACAAGGAATTTGCCTTTGGTATAAAATATTAATTTAGGAACAATCTGGAACAGAAAAAAATAATCTGAAACATTTACACATTTCTTAGCACGGGAGAAAAACGTCCTGGGAAAACCCAAGAGTTTCTTTTGAAATCTCTTATTTCAAAAGCAGCAATCCAATCATTGAAAATGAAAGACAATAATGAATTCATAAAACTGACCTAACACATAAAAGGATTTTCTATTGTTTAGCAGTCGAAAGATTCAAGATAATGATTTTTATAAATCTCACGAATCAGATTTTTGTTTTATTTCAGGAGGAAACTGAGGATGAAAATATTTATTCACTCTATCATTACTATCTTACAATAATTATTTATCTCCTAGTTGCTTTAAAATACCAATTTTCAAGTCGCCCTTTTTTGATTGAAACATTTTTTTAAAAAAAGGTATTTCCATCTATTTGTACAACATTTATATTTTCATGGCATCTATTATATTTGAATTTCTGAGGGAATCCTGGGCCGCAGGCAGCACACACAGTGTCCCAAATCTCCCTCCCGAGAGGCGCGCCGTTCGCCCCTCAGAAACCTTCGTTCCTTTTCCCGCCAAAATGTGGACAAACGGCCCAAACACGTGCAGAGCCCCATTCCCGCCGCACCAGCCCAAATCTCGCGATACTGCGTCTAGGCAGCAGAGTTGCCACCCAAAAGAGGCGGGGTCTTAGCAGCGACCAATCAAAAACGATGTTTATGAGGGAAGGGTAAACGAGAGCAGCTTCTTATTCCCCTATTTTCTCTCCATCCTCTTCCCTGGCCGGGCCTGCAGTGGTTATCCTCCGCCGAAGGGAAGCCGGGCTCGCCCCGCCTCCCAGGCCGGTCCGGACTTACCTCAGGTGAGCTCCTCCACGCACGATGCCCACAACCTCCCTGCGGCGGTTACGCGGTTGCTTAGTAACCTCGACATTCCGGGGTTCCGAGCCAATCGGGGTTGCGGGCGAGGACCAATCAAATTCTAGACAAAGGCGGGGTCTTCGTCTCTTTGGGCCAATCAGCGGCTTCTATTCGCCTCTAGGTCGTGACAGACGTGATGGAATTCTGGGAATCGTAGTCCAAAACAGTCCGCGCTGCCATCGTTTTATTGGCTTATGATCGTTATCACCGGGAGCTTCAAACTAGGGAAGCTCCCTATAGAAATTGTGTCTCGTACTTTTGCACTTTAACCTGGGGCAACCTTCCCCTTTTTCGGAGTAAATACAATTTAGTCAATTTAATGCAAGGACAATCAAAGCTCCCTCCCCCCAACCATGCCGCAATAGGACCCTGTAGATTACAGATCCCCTCCCCCGCCCACCCTTCTGCACGTATGAGGCGTTTCCGTGATTGGCTGAGCCGGCGCCAATCACAGAAAAGCTTCACCCGGGCTCATGCGCAAATGATAACTCGGAGCCTCCTTGTCTCTTTCTGATCAAGGAGAGAGTGAGAGAAAGCAGGGCCGCACCCTCCGAATTCTCCTTTGCGCATGCGTCCGGGGAAGGCGTCCCTGTGATTGGGCGCCGCCTCAGCCAATGAGAGAGCGGCGGGAAGAGCCTGGCGGAAGTATGAAGCGGAAGAGGAACCGCTGGCGTCGGCGGCAGCATGAGCGTCTTTGGCGGGGTGATGCAGGAATACCCGCACCTCTCCATCGACCGCTTCGACCGGGAGAACCTGCGCGCCCGGGCCTACTTCCTCTCCCACTGCCATAAGGGTGAGCCGGGGAGGCCCAATTCTATGAAAGGGGCCGGGAAAGGAGGCCACCAGGAGATCCCAGCGCTGCCTCTTGCTGTGGACACTTTGCAGGATGATAAACGTGAGCCCGTGCAGGTGGTCCTCCACTTACGACCACAACGGAGCCCAGCATTCCTCTTGCTAAGCGAGACGTTGAGTTCCCCCCTCCCCATTTTATGGCTTTCCTTGCCCTGGTTGTTAAGCGAATCACCGCCATTGTTACGTTATAAATCCGGTTGCTAAGTGAATCGGGCTTCCCCCTCGGTTTTGCATGCGGAAAGGTTGCAAAAGGGAAAGACTATTTTAATACTAGCTCTGTACCCATGCTTCGCTACAAAACTATGTGGTCGGGCCTAGTTTTTGGGGAGGAAAATAAGGGGGAAAAAATTCTGCCTCTGCCTGCCAGCATCCATGGGTATTCATCTGGTTAGCGTCCTGTCAGTGTGTGAGAGAGTTGAGCGCTGTTTGGAATCTCAAACAGTATTTGCTGCGTGAGCAAGGAGGAGACAGCAAGGAGCCTGGGCATGGCTTAGCTCAACTGCGCTGTGTTAAGCCTGGATTCCCCAACGGTGTTAAGGAAAACAAACTAAACAGAATGTGCAGCGAAGTCAGATAGGAAGACAGGTAAATGTGTGAGATAAGTTTTCTAGTTAACACGCAGTAAAAATACAGATACGCTTGTGCTATCAAGAATATAGTTTATTCCATTTAAGAATTATAGCATAGTCATTATAAACAGTCCATTAGTCATATACCAAATTCAGTCAAGTCTTGTCGAGGATACTCTAATTGCAAAGTCCGTGTCGAATAGCCAGTGTCAGTACACATATAATAAATCTGTCCAAAACTTATCTTCTCTCCGTTGAGAAATATCTTCAAAGTAATCCAACACTTCTCCTCCTCCCCGATCCAGCAAGAACGCAGTCTTCAATAAGCCAGCCAGTAAGAGCCAGAGAGTGCCTTGCTGCTTATATAGTACTTTTACAGCTGCACCCTTAATTACATTCCTTTAGCTTAAAGTCACATACACTTTATCTGACAAACCATGATTCATCATTTTATTATCTTTACCCAAAACAGTTAGGGTAAAACAATGTTATCCCTAACATTCTCCCCTTTTGGGTAATAATAATAATATTACAATAATATAACCATTTACACCTTTAAATCATAATTGTTACAACTCTCTTTAAATTTTACAACACCTTGAGCTTTTGTAAACTGGTCTGCAATATTTTCTTCCGTCATGCAGTACTCAAGTTTAATTAGACCATTTTTCACAGATTCTCTAACATTTAAGTATCTTAGATCAGTATGCTTTGATCTAGTCTTTACAGCAATATTAGTAGCTAATTGTATAGCTGCCTGGTTGTCTTCATACACAATAATAGAATCCTTAACAGTTATACCCATGTCTAATAATAACTGTACAGAATTAAATCAGTGCATAGTAATGACAGACATGAAAATTCTGCTTCCATCGTTGACAAGCTAATATGCTGTTGTCTGATTGACCTCCACCCTATTAAAGTCTTACCAAATAATATAGCCATCCCAGATGTTGATTTTCTAGTGTTTATATCAGTTGCAAAACTTGCATCTGCATAGGCACTAAGAATCAAATCACCTTTTGGCTCTAGATACAATGCATGATGCATTGTTCCTTTAAGATATCTTAAAATTCTCTTTAATGCTTGCCAATGACATTGATGTGGATCATTATTAAATCGTGCCAGCTGATTAATACTATAAGCTATATCTGGCCTTGACCAATTGCTTATATATGATAAGCTACCAATCAAAGATTGATATATGGTCTTATCAAATTTGGGACTTTGAGCATCAATTTTGCAAATTTCCTGACTCATTGGAGTCTTTGCAGGCTTACAAAGTTCCATTTTATACAATTTAATTAATTGGCAAATTTTATCCTCTTGAGATATCTTAAATCCTTTTGTGGTTTTATTAATTGTCAATCCTAGATACTTTTTAATTTCACCTAAATGTTTTAATTTTATCCTTTTGGCTAATAATGAAATAATCTCAGTAGCTTCATTATTGGTCTTAGTAAAGCAATATCATCTGTAAATAATAACAATAATGACGCCGTTCCATTATTTTCTCTTTTAAACATACATGGATCTGCTAAACCAGATTTAAACCCTATATTGTTTAATTCTTTCACAATATATTGGTTCCATTCATAGCCAGATTGTTTCAATCCATATAAACTCTTCTTGAGTTTCCAACAATCATTGCTATTTGCTTTATTATCATTTATACCAACTGGTTTTTTCAAATATATTGTATGCTGCAATGGTGCATGCAGATATGCAGTTTCTACGTCTAAATGGTTAACAATATAATTCTTCTTAGCTGCCCACACTAAAGCTGCTCTTAAAGTTGTTGCCTTAAGATTTGGTGCAAATACCTCATCATAATCATATACATTTTGGTTAAATCCTTGTGCTACTAATCTAGCCTTATAAGTTACTTGCCCATTATTTCCAGTCTTTACTTTAAATATCCATTTACACCCAATGGATTTTTCTCCTGGAGGTAATTTGGTTTCTTCATAAACCTTCATTTCCCTTAATGAATTTAACTCTTTTTCCATTGCCTTTTGCCAATTCTCCTGATCCTTAGCAGGATACATCTTAAGTTCATCTATGCTAGTAGGAACTTTATTTACTTGGCAAATAATACTTGCCTGATATCTATCAGGTGGTCTAGTTATACGCGTTGTGCGTCTAGGTATAACTGGACTTACAGGTGGACTTTCCTTTATTTCCTGTTCTTGACTATCTATCTCTTCTTGATCAATTATTTCCTCTTGATCTGATTCTATTTGCTCTTCATGGACTTCTTCTTTAATTGGACTTGTCTTATAACTAGTCTTTTCTTTCTGCCTCTTATAGGGTTCTATAATAACATCATTATCTGAATCCTGCTCTAATCTATTCCATCCTATATGTTCTAGGAATTGTGCACTAGCACTGCAGTATACTCTAGATGTACCTGGTTCCCAGAATCTATAAGATCTATGGTTTGCTTGATATCCAACAAAAATTAATCTTTTAGCTCTACGTTGTCCTTTGTGCCTGAGTTGTGTAGGGATATGCACCCATGCTGGTGCACCAAATGTGTGAATATAACTCAAATCAGGTTTCCTACCATGCCACAGTGTGAATGGTAATTCACCTGTTGTTGAATTAACAACATTGTTTAATATGTGATTCCCACACATTATAGCTTCTCCCCACAAATTGTCAGGTAATCCAGAATCAGATAACATTGTCCTTCCCATTGATTGCAGTGTTTGTCCTCTTCTCTCTATAAATGCATTATGTTGAGGCCTATATGGTGCAGACTTTTTATGTTGAATACCTGCCATTCTAAGTCTACTCTGGAATTTATTATTTGTAAATTCTGCACCATTATCTGTTATAAGAGTTACTAATTTCTTTTTAGTTTTTCTCTCTGCAAATTTTAACCAATTAAAGAAATTTGTATACGTTTCAGTTTTTCTCTTCATTAGAAAACAGAAACCATACCTAGAATAGTGGTCCATTATGCTTAATATGTATCTAGCACCACCTACACTTGGCTTTTTAGGACCTATTATATCGGCAAATACTACCTCTAAAGGCTCTTTGGTAGTAAATCCATCAACTCTATTTGCCGGTATAACTTTGCTTTTGTTTTGATTACAAGCAGAACATTGCAAATACTTATTACAAGGTTTCAAACTTATTCCTTTAGATAGTTGAACAGTTCTCTTAATCATTTTAAAATTTAAATGACCTAACCTTCGGTGTAACAAGTGAATACATTCATTATGAGGTTTCTTATTTTCATAAACCGTGTTAGCCACTTTTAAACCATTATCATTTAACACATATAAGTCACCTCTTAAAGATGCAGTAATTTTCTTACTTTCTTTTTCAATTAAACAAGTATCTCCCCTAAAGGTAACTATGTATCCTAATCTAACCAACATTCTAACTGAAAGCAAATTAAATTTAAGTTGAGGTACATATAACATTTTTATGTTCTCTTTTATACTAGAACAATGAGCTATACCTTGACCTTTTGCCTTCATTTTCCATCCGTTTGCCAATGAGATATGTTTTGAACTCATGGACATTTTTACAAATTTTTTGTTATCATTTGTAATACAGTGGGACGCACCACTGTCAACCACCCATAAATTATTTTTTACAACTCCATTACTATACATGGCTAACTCAAAATTCTTTTTTCTTCTTTGATGGCTTACAGCATTCTGGGTTGCATTCTGGCGCTTTGGTTTCTTACAAAATCTTGCAAAATGTCCTCTCCCTCCACAATTAAAACACTTTTTAATTGCGAATGCAGTAGGAGATTCATTATTTTCCTTTTGAGGTTGCTCCCTCCTTAACTGATCTCTTTCAAGCCTTCTTCTGGCCTCTTCAATCAATCTGCCAGTGATATCAGTTAAAGTTAGGCTTTCTTTAGGCAATATTTCAAGGGAAGTTACGTAGTCATCAAAACTTTTGTCTAATGAAGATAGAATTATGTAGACCTGGTGTAGTTCAGAGAAAATTAACTCCTTCTCATGAAGTTCTTGAAAAATGCTTTTCATAGTATTTAAATGACTCAGCATATCACCATTCTTTTGGAGATACGTCCGGAAAAGCTTCCGTGTTAGATTTATGTGAGCACCAACGTTATCTCGGACATAAATCCTCCTCAGTTTTTGCCAACACCGAACAGCAGTTTGCTCTCCGCGTATATGAACAAGCTGCTGATCAGTTAATGTTAGTCCTATGATGCAAAGTGCTTGTTCATTTTTCTGTTTAAATTCTTCTATCTTTTGACTATCTTCCTCATCTTCAGGATCCCATTCTTCTACGTTTGGTGGGTTTTCAATTATGTTCCACAGACCTTCTCTTCGTAGAAGTAGACTACATTTCATAGACCATGAAACATAGTTTGTTCCATCCAGCTTGGATATATGGGACAAACTTTGTAGACTGACTTGTGCCATGTTTCACTATATGGATATAAAACTTTAATTGATAAAACACAGCTGTCTGTTTACTGTAACGTGTAACAATACAAAAATCTCACTTTTTACATAAACCTGTTTTTATCCTAGTTAAACTGACTTTGCAGTCTCTCTGGGCCCATAACCAGTGTTAAGCCTGGATTCCCCAACGGGTGTTAAGGAAAACAAACTAAACAGAATGTGCAGCGAAGTCAGATAGGAAGACAGGTAAATGTGTGAGATAAGTTTTCTAGTTAACACGCAGTAAAAATACAGATACGCTTGTGCTATCAAGAATATAGTTTATTCCATTTAAGAATTATAGCATAGTCATTATAAACAGTCCATTAGTCATATACCAAATTCAGTCAAGTCTTGTCGAGGATACTCTAATTGCAAAGTCCGTGTCGAATAGCCAGTGTCAGTACACATATAATAAATCTGTCCAAAACTTATCTTCTCTCCGTTGAGAAATATCTTCAAAGTAATCCAACACTTCTCCTCCTCCCCGATCCAGCAAGAACGCAGTCTTCAATAAGCCAGCCAGTAAGAGCCAGAGAGTGCCTTGCTGCTTATATAGTACTTTTACAGCTGCACCCTTAATTACATTCCTTTAGCTTAAAGTCACATACACTTTATCTGACAAACCATGATTCATCATTTTATTATCTTTACCCAAAACAGTTAGGGTAAAACAATGTTATCCCTAACATGCTGTACTAAAGCTGCTTGGTGCTGTGAAACTGAAACGGAAACTCCTCTCCTGCTTGTGTTTTGCATTTGGAAGAAATTTCTTTTTTTCAGCTGGGGAGGGGGAATAGAACTTAGCATCAGAGCGTGTTAATAATAATAATAATACAGGAAATACTCTAAATCAGGGGTGGGCAAACTACGGCCCGCGGGCCACATCCGGCCCGTTGGTCTTTTTAATCCGGCCCGCCGAAGATTGGTACAGAATTAAGGTTTGATGTGAATGATTGAATGATTGCATTCATTTGATTTTGACTTGTAATGACAGGCATTTCGACACCAGGTGACGGCCCGTCTGTCAAATTTTAAAAGTCAATGAGGCCCCCGAGCCAAAAAGTTTGCCCACCGCTGCTCTAAATGCTCTGATGGTCATATTGAAGAATCCTTTCTTAGCCCCTAGAAGCCAAGAGGGACATACATGCCAAATTCCAAGTACTTTGTAGGCTTTACGGTTCTGGAGATTTTGTGATGATGCGTGAATGGCATTTTGCTTTTGTGTGTACACACACACATATATATAAAGAAAAATATACTAAAATGCTAATATGCTAAAAGACCTCTTAGGGGCTGATCCTTGCTTTTCAGTTTGGGTATCAACATTTTACAAGCAGGGAACCTTGAACTGGTTGAGGTATTTAACATGAACATTTTCTAATGATTTGCATGGAGATTATTTTATTTCATATCACGTTGCTTTGTTTATTTAGATCACATGAAAGGCCTGAAAGCCCCTTCCATGAAAAGACGGCTGGCGTGCAGGTAAATAACTAATTCTTTTCAATTTTGGTAGAATAACAAGACTTAGTAGCAGCATACAGGAGCTTCCAATTGCAATCCCCTCTTTTCGAATTTCTTCGAAAAGTATATTGCAATAGTGTTTCTTTGTCTTGCCATCTTTCCTATCTATATTTTCCCCCTTTGTACCAAGGAAATGATATTAAGTGAAATAAAAAGTAATCGAAGTAGATCCTTGGAGGCCTGTATTAAAATACCGTACTTAGCAATTACACACAATTGTCAAATTGTGGAGGATATTGGCTTCCATGCCTCATGAAATAAATAGCTTGGATGGGAGATCAGAATGCTGGAAGAAGATAGAAATGCCCCCTCCTCATCTATTGCAATTCTAAATTGTTCTTCATCAGGAAATGGAGCTGTCTCACATGATTGTTTCCTATTGTTCTCAATCTTCTCAACTTTTAAGTTGTGTGAACTATACCTCCCAAAATTGAAATATACATTGCATTGTATGTTTGTTTGTTTTGGTTCTATCTTACAAGCTTGAAACTCCACCTGTATTGCTCCCCTGTGACAAAAGAATTGCTACTGTCCAGCCCGCGATACGCATTCTGGGAAAATTACATTGTGAGTTACCTGTTTCTTGCATCTGTTTATTACCTATAAACATTACAATGGCAATAATCAATTCTTGTAATTAATAATATATATAAGAATAATATTGTTAAGTAGTTAAGGCACCCAACTACCGTGTTTCTCATATAATAAGGCCGGGTCTTATTTTTTTTTGAGCCCTGAAAAAATGGCTAGGCCGTCTTTTCGGGGGTGACTTAATCTCCCCCCACCCCCTTGCATCTTCGGGCGGATGGGCGGCAGGAAAGCTGTCTGGGTGACTTTGGGCCAATCACTCTCTCTTTCAGCCCAACCCCACCTCACAGGGTGGTTGTGGGAAAAGCAGGAGGAGGAAGTTGTTTAGGATACCGTCGCTGCCTGTTTTTATTTTGTAAAAATAATAAAGGTGAGTTACAAATAAAAGGTTGGTTTTGTCTTCCAGGGTTGTTGTTTTTTTGACTTAATTTTCCTAAATACAGCATTGGGAATTATATGGCAAGGAACTTAAAGACATGATTGGGGGGAAATGTAGGAGCGGAGCCTTCCTGGCTAATCAGGCAGATTCCACTCTGTTCATTCTTTTACCAAACCAGAATCCTGCATTTTCACATCAGTGGCGTGGGTTTCTCACATATCCGTGTTGCCCCCATAGGAGGGCCATCAATAGATCTCCTTTCTTGTCATTGATTTGTCAGTTATGGTTTTTATGATTTAGGTCACCCTGGAAGTTGAAACACCGACTCAAATTTCTCTCATTGAGGAAGCATCAGGCAAGGTGAGACGCACAATTGAAACTCAACGCTTTTTGATCAAAATATGTGTCTGTATTTAAAGTTTTCTAACGTGAAGCCCCCCTCAATTCTTACTATCTATGGAGATTCTCCGTCATCCAGGTCACAGTTGTCCCAAAGGTGCTTTTTTTTTTTTTTCAAGAGGCAACTGGACTTTCTGTTTTTTTTCTTTTGAAGACATTTCACTTCTCCTCCAAGAAGCTTCTTAGGTTCTGACTGGATGGTGGGGAGTGGAAGGGTTTATACTTGTTGCAGACAGCTGGTCGTTTGCATCCTTTTAGAGCAGGGGTTCCCAACCTGCGGTGCTCGCACCCCCTGGGGGTGCGAGACGATATTCCAAGGGGTGCGAGAAAAGTCCAGGTAAATAATAGGATATTGGCTATATGTTGGCATTTTTATTTATTATGCAATGGATTAACTTTGTTTTCATTTTAGAGTTAAGTGTCGTTATTTAGTGGCCGTCACATACATAGCTGAAAAGATTCAATCCTACCATATATTTAACGCGTTCAATAGTTCCTAAAGTCTAAATTTCAGGGGGTGCGAGGTTCGAGTGAAATTTCTTTAGGGGTGCGGGGCGAAAAAAAGGTTGGGAACCACTGTTTTAGAGGGTCCTTGAGGCCACCTGGAGGTTTGTCTGTGCAAATTTGCACTACTCAGGTGACCCTGAGGACAGACAAAAAGAAAAGAACCTTTGGGACCTCAAATCTCGCAAACCCCCTGTCAGCTGGTGCTCCGTTCAAAATCCAAGAAAGAAATACTTAGACTCTTGTAATTAGAGAAAAGATATATTTTACTGGAAGTCAAGCGGTAGCCACAAGAAAATTCTGAATCTGGGGAAATAGGCACGCACATCACATATATCAAGGGAGTGAAATGTTCCCACCCCCAATAGTTCAAACGGTTCTTCCAATTAAAAGTTGTGAACTTCATCATGGGGACATCTCCAGGTGGTGATGATTAGTTGACCTTGGCTTACTCAGATAAAGGTTTGCAATTGCGCAGAGAAGAGAAAGCTAAGGAGGAATGAGAAACCCTCCCCAGTTTATACAATATTAGTTAGCAACACTTTCAGCTCACGTCCCATACATTTCCCCCTTCCACCCCCCGTTACTCATGACAGCCAAAAAGAAGCAAAGGAAAGGAGGAAGATCTTGAAGGCTGACACCCCCACAGACTGTCGTTTGGGGGGGGGGGGAATTCATTTATTTATTTGTGCAGCTAGTTCTCGAGTTACACCCGTAATGCAGCCTGCCCGTGTGATTGGCCTGATTTTGCAATGTTTTCTGCAGCAGTAAAGCAAATGTAGCAGTTGTAAGACGAACACCGCAGTCATTACACAAATCGGTGCTTCAACATAGGTACAATTTTGCTGCAAACCGGAAGTAACTGCTGTTTTTTTTTGTTTTTGTGTTTTGCCTAACCCGTGTAAAATGCAGTGACGTAATGCAGGACTGAACACAGCCATAAATGCAGCCACGTTGTTGAATGACCAGCAGTGGGGGAGTGGGTGGTAACCATTGAAAACCAGGCCTTAAGTCCCCTTTTTTTAGATCAGGGCTGTCCAACCTTGGCCCCTTGAAGCCTGGCGGACTTCAACTCCCAGAATTCCCCAGCCAGCTGGCTGGGGAATTCTGGGAGTTGAAGTCCGCCAGGCTTCAAGGGACCAAGTTTGGACAGCCCTGTTTTAGATCAACCGATCATAACTCGGGGATTACCAAAATTTCATTTTCTAGCCATTCAGTTGAAAATCTTAAATACAAGAGAGGACAAAATTGCTTCTTTGCTGCTGCTTATGGCTCTTCTGACCACTAGCAGAAGAAAACTATCAAAAAAAAAAAGCAGAGAATTCAGAGGTCACACTATTTTTGCAAAATTTGGAATAATTCCAATAAGATCAGAAGGGGATGTTTGGAAGATTTTGAGTTCAAAATGTTTTGCATACTCGACAAATGGGTGAATAATTCTAAGCAGGTGTCTTCTATTAACTCTGGCCGGTCATTGGGGACCAGGTACTAGTACAAAAACCAATAGTTTTCCATCCTTTCTGTTATCTAATGAATTTGAAGCTCTTTTTTTTTTTCACCTTTTACTTCCAGAAAGAAGATATTGTGGTCACACTTCTGCCAGCCGGTCATTGTCCGGGATCAGTTATGTATGTGTTTTTGTTCTCCTATCAGACAGTTAACAGCAACACTGGCAAAGTGTATTTTGTTTTCTTTTGCCGTAATTCTTTTACATTTCATGAGGATCTAAGTGTAATTAGCCTAATTTATCCCTAGTAGGGAGAGGGAAGAAGAAAATGGGAATGAAAAGGGAGGGAGGGAGGGAAGGAGAAAAAGAAGAGAGGGAAGGAGGAAAGAAAATGCGAATGAAAACGGAAGGAATGAAGGAGAAAAAGGGAAGGGGGAAAGAAAATGGGAATGAAAAGGGAAGGAGGGAATGAGAAAAAGAAGGGAGGGAAGGAGGAAAGAAAATGGGAATGAAGAAGGAAGGAAGGAAGGAGAGAAGGGAGGAAGGATGGGTGGGTGGGTGGGAGGGAAGGATTTCTAACACTACCTACCAACTTCCCACAAGGAAATGCGATGGGGAAGACAGTAGGAAGTCAAAAGTTGTCCTGCTTTTTTGCCCATCCTTGCTCATTCTGTTTGTCTGCTTCGGTAAGGAAATAGCTCTGAAACAACAACCCAACAGGGTTGTTTAGCAGCATATGTGACTAACGAATGCATCCGTTTCCAACCAGGTTTCTCTTCCAAGGGGAAAACGGGACCGTCTTGTACACGGGTGATTTCCGACTCGCCAAAGGAGAAGTGGCCCGAATGGAACTTCTGCATTCAGGAAGCAGGTGAGGTGAGGCCCTGGCTCCTCCTCTTGGACCGCCCGTAGGAGGCCTTTGAAGAAAGGGTGGATTTTGTCCCTGCTTTGGGACCTCGGTAACATGCATGGGGTCAACAGAGAGGAATGATTTCAGCTTGTTGGAATGTCTTGAACCTAGCTGGCTAAGATGCTTGGAGGATGCTACTTCCCTCCAGGCCTATGATACGAGAAGCCCAAAGCCTCTTATGTACATTTCAGGGATGGGCTTCAAAGACTTTAGCAACAGGTTCTCATCATCATTCTCCTTTTAACAACCCCCCATCATCCCTTGCGGGGTTCCGAGGTGGAGTCTGGGCAACTGAACGGAGCTAGCAGAAGGTTTACCGGCCGGATGCCCTTCCTGTCCCCAGAGCGGAGTTTTGTTCAGCAGAGATATTCCCATCGTGCCCAGAAAGAGAAATATCTTTGCTTCTCCCTAGGATCGAACTCACAACCTCCTGATTGTAAGGCAAGAGCTCCCCCTCTAGGCCACCATACCACTCTTTCAGATCCTGACATGAACCTTATGAATTCGTGTGTAGCTGACATAATGATGTCAGAGGCAAGTCCCAGACTGACAACAATTCATTTAGCAACCATTTAGAATTACAACAGCACTGGAAAAAGTGGCCTTGCAACTAGCATTCCCACGGTCACATGATCAAAATTCAGGTGCAGCATTCCAGGGTCATGTGATGACCATCTGTGGCCTTCCTAGCTGGCTCCCAACATGCAAAGCCAACAGCGGGGAAGCCAAGTGTGTTTAAAAGTCTTCACTTAAGAACCATAGCAAAAATGGTCTTAGGATCTGGCTTAAAAACTTGCTTAACTGCCCTGCTTAGCAACAGAACCAATTGTGGTCATAAGTCCAGGACTACTGGACCAATACTGCCATTCTCTTTTCAGAGTGAAAGACATCCAGAGTGTCTATTTAGACACCACATTCTTTGATCGCAAATATTATCAAATACCGAGCCGGGTAAGTAACATGAAAAGATAACCTTGCATACTTGCATGCTAATGGTACACAACATGTAAACGAATACCTTTCACCAACTAGTAATGAAGATAAAATCAAGTGTGCCTTGAAGCATAAACATAGGGACCTTATGAATTAAATTACATGCACACATTTTGTTACAGCCAACGGGATAGCAATAAAAATTTAACTATCTTCCTATTCATGGTGTAGTTTTGCTTGCCATATGCTGCTGGTTGTGATAACTTCACTTAAAACTTCTTACAATTCATATATTTGGTTCCATCTATACAAATTAATGATTTGGGCAGCTATCTGGCCAATGTAGACTTTTCCAATGCAACATAATTAATTCAGACTTATTCTGTGTTACAGTAGGTTGCTGAATATTGTAAGCAAGTAGTGTCTGAATTACGATTATAGCTCAGTTTTGCTTTATTCTAGATGATAGATCCTGCATGTTGTCCACACTCCTCATTCCTTATTAATTATTTGGGAATGCCCCAGTAGATAATCAGATTGGTTTGGCCTGCTTTTAAAAGAAAAAAAATTACCAACACTTAGTCATCAAGTTCATTTTAAAGGAAATTTTGCTTACGTTTGTAGTGAAGCGACATCGTATTGAGAAGTAGGCATGTGATACTGATCTCCGTGGATTCAAGAAGGGGGGAAATAAGAGAATAAGTGTGTAGTATCATTGCAAGTTAATTGCAAGTTAAAATTCTTTTTTTTTTTTTTTTTTTGCATCAGGAAGAATGTATGAAGGGGTTGATGGAATTGGTAAGGAACTGGGTGGCCCAGAGTCCCTATCACGTGGTCTGGTTGAACTGCAAAGCGGCTTATGGATATGAGTATTTATTCACAAATCTCAGCGAAGAGCTTGGGATCAAGGTAAGACTGCGTCCCCAGGTGAGCCTTCCCTGAACAGGAGACGTGTAGACTTCCAGAATTCCCCAAGTCTACATATCTTAAGAGGAAAAGCCCTTAGATTTATATACCGCTTCACAGGGCTTTACAGCCCTCTCTAAAGGGGTCTACAGGGCCGGCCTCTTGCCCCCCAGCAATCTGGGTCCTCGTTTTACTGACCTCGGAAGGACAGAAGCTGAGTCAACCTTGGGCCAGTCAGGATCGAACTGCTGGCAGTTGGTGGAGTCAGCCTGCAATGCTGCATTCTAACCACTGCACCACCAGGAAGGAGAAGGAGAAGGAGAATAAGAGAGGGAGGGGAGAAGGAGTAGCAATAGCCCTTAGACTTATACACCGCTTCACGGAGCTTTTCCAGCCCTGTCTAAGCGGTTGACAGAGTCAGCCTCTGGACCCCAACCATCTGGGTCCTCATTTGACCCACCTCGGAAGGACGAGTCAACCTTGAGCCGGTCAAGATCGAACTGCTGGCCGTGAGCAGTGAGTCAGCCTGTAGTACTGCACTCTCACCACTGTGCCACCAGGGTTCTTGGCTTCAGGTTGTCAAACAGAGGCCGTCCCGAAACTCCCAGGTAGCATAGGGACATTTCAAGATTGTTTTTCTTAGCCATCTGCTTCCTGGGTGTTTTCCTCCCCAGGTGTTCAAGCGGACAATACTTTTACCAATAGAAGATAATGTTTGTGGCTCAGGTTTGAACTGTGGGATCTTTGTTGCTTTCTGAGGCTGGTTGTTTTCTTGCAAACCTTTCCTGATCCAGAGCTCTAATAGCGATAATGTTCCCTAGCTGGGTAATAAAACATCCACAAGAAAACAACCCACCCCAGAGACCACCAGGTTACAGATCAGTCTGGGTCAGGCCCACTGGCCTTTCAAAGGCAGTGAGGTTGCCTGGCGGTGGTGGTTTTAATCCATGACAGTTATGGCTGATTCAGTAACCTGCCCTGGAGCTCTACAGCACATTCTATATTCTCCAGCAATGAAGAGGAGGAGCCAAGAAATTCTCTCCCAATATTTTGCTGGAAAACGATTGCTTGTGTTATCTCTTGTCTCTTCTCTGAGTTGTCTAAAGCAGGGGTCCCCAACCGCCGGTCCGCGGACCGGTACCGGGCCGCGGAACAAGCCTTACCGGGCCGCTGGTTGCTGGGCGCCGCCATCTTTTTTTGGTAAAAAAAGCAATTTTTCGTCAAAAAAGATGGCGGCGCCAGCGTTGGTGAGCTTTTCCGGTAGAAAGCCATTTCTACCCGAAAAGCTCACCAGAGCGCTGGCGCCGCTATTTTTGACGAAAATCACTTCCGTGACGTCACCGGAAGTGATTTTTCGTCAAAAAAGATGGCGGCGCCCAGCTGACGCGGAACCGGGCCGCGGCGCCCAGCTGACGCCGGAACCGGGCCGCGGCGTCGAAAAGGTTGGGGATCCCTGGTCTAAAGTACCTTTTATGACCCTCCTGGCCTAGGTGCATGTGAACAAGTTGGACATGTTTCAAAACATGCCAGAAATCCTCTACCACGTTACCACCAATCGGCGTACCCAGATTCACGCATGTCGCCATCCGAGGGTATGTATCTCCTTTAAAAAGAACGAGGGTCGCCTTCCTGCTAACTTACGGAAGGCTTCCCTCTGGTGGAACACAACGTGAAGGTGAAACGATCCCAGTCTAGAATCATTAACCATGGCCATTACTGTAGTAATATCCCAAAAGTGCTTTTACTTTGTTGTTTTTTTTCTTTGAAGATGTGAAGAATGTTTCGCTTCTCATTCCAAGGAGCTTCTTCAGAATTTCTTCAGGTGAAAAGCGAAACGTCTTCAAGGGGAAAAAAAAAAAAACCAAAAGTCCAATTGTCTTTTGGAAAAAAAAAACACTTTTGGGACAACCAGGACCTGGATGATTGAGAATCTCCGTAGACTTTTAGCCCCGGTCTGTCCAGGTGTTTATCTGCCCATTAGGATGACGAAATGTTTCGCTGGAACCGACTGCCGTGTGGAATGACTTCCCAGAACGGACACGAGTTGCGTGTTATCAGTGTCAAGCCATCCACCATGTGGTTTGGAGAAAGGACACGGAAAAGCAAGGTGATCATGAGGTGAGGTTAGGGCACTTTTTAAATTTCCGAAATTTAGCATTAGAAGAATAGAGAATATTGGCAGTTCTGGATTGAACTGTGAGGTCCAGGGTGCTCTCTGAGTTTGGTGGTTTTCTTGCAGACATTTCACGACCCAACTAGGGAACGTCATCAGTGCTAGAAAGTGCAAACCCCACTCCCTTCTAGCACTGATGATGTAACCTAGTTGGGTAATGAGATGCCCAGAAGAAAACCACCAACACTGAGGACCCCACAATCCTCCTCCTCTTCCTCCTCCTCCTTCACTCTCCAAACCCCCCTCCCTTCTAACACTGATGATGTTGCCTAGTTGGGCAATTAAACGTCTGCAAGAAAACCACGAAGCTCGGAGAGCACCAGGGACTTCACAAAATTAGCAGTTTATCTCCACCTCTCATTGATACTTTTCATAGCAATTGGGAAGCACGCTCTTCTTTTATTATCAGTTAACCCAAGTAAGGTTAACTGAAGTAATTTCACCTCATTACCAGCTGTTTCTTTTACTACTCTGGGGTGCAGTTCAGGTGGTTCTAGTGATTTAAACTGATTCAAAGTAAGAAGGTCTTCTGTATTTTTGTTTCTCCTTTCATCTTGCCCTTTACGAATACACAGATTTTTTTCCTGGTTTATTTGTGAAGCAGGCAGAATGCAAATTAGCACTTATAGGGAGTGCTGATGTTTAGGAGTTTTAGAGAAAACTAACCATAAAGATTGCCTTGATGAAAGATTTTAAAAATTCCAATTCCAGGCAAGTGACAAGATATTTCTTATGGTTCATCCTTGCATCTTCTTGTTTGACGTACCAGACGTACCTTGAACCATCTATAAGGTTAAGCTTGTTAGAAAACTGATTTTCACCAGAATCAAATTCCTTCCACTTCTGAATGTCACAGATTGACTATAAGATTCCTTTAGAAGATTGAAGTTTTAGAAGAACTTCTCTAGCCTTCCAGATGTACGTTCAATTATTCCGGTCCTCAAGAGGACCCCTCATTCCTTCGGGAAGATGGCTGCAAAAGGAGCGTTCTCTTATCCCTCAGAAGAGATTTTCAGCTTTTGTTTTTAATCTCATTTTGATCAACAGCAGAGGAAACTAATTTAAATTTATGCCTTGTTGTTTAGGGCCGGAACAAGTTCCTACAGAGCTTGCTTCTCATTTCACTCTTCTTACAGTGAGGTACGTCGTTCCACTTTCAGTTTGTTAAATTGCATTTCCCCTTAGAACTGGATGTATATCCTCCAATGGGACACATCCATAGCCAAGAGTCCTCCATCATGCTCTCCAGTAATAATCTTGCATGCCAACAGCTACGGCTGCCAAAGCAATTATCTGAAGCATTTAAGGAATGCACTGCTTTCCCCCCCACTCTCTTTCTGCTGGCAACTAAAACAACCAAAGGAGTATTTTTTAGTTGACAACAAACTATTGTAAGTCTATCCGTACTTCTCAAGCCGTCGCAAATCATAAATACAAGAAATGAAGGTGGGGCATTAAATATTATCAATGCATCCTTTTTTTTTTTTCCCCTCAATCCGCCATTCTAGATCCAAGATTTCTTGAGCTACATTTGCCCGGTGAATGCCTACCCCAATGTGATTCCGTTGGGGTCCACCAAGGACAGAGTGGAAGAAAAGTAAGTGTTACGTCCTGTTCATTTTGTTTTGTTTTTTCCCCCTTCCATAATACAAATAAAGCGCCCCACTTACACAACCTGGTCAGCTAGCAACCCTTCAAAATTACAACGGACTTCCTGGGAAGCTACTCACAACCCGAATTTTGAAGTTCCAACGATGGGTGCCTCTCCCCCTCGTTGCGTGATCAGGTTTGGGGTGCGCGGCCACGGGGCCACGTTTGTGTCCATTTTGTGTCCATTTGACGGTCAACTGACCGCATTTTATGATGTTTTTTTTTTCTTCTGAAAACCAGCTTTTACTTTCATTTCAGCCAAACTGCCCCAACAGCAAACCATTGGTTCGGTTTACGACTGCTGTGTTCATTTATCGGCCACTGCAAAAAAAAAAAAAAAAAAAAGACAATGCCAAGTCATTTTATGACCCCCCACAACTTACCCCCAGGTTCCGCAACCGTTGTTAAGTGAATGGACTGAACTCCCTGTGATGGAATCCACATCAAGCCGTCCTTCGTTAAACTTCTCCATCGGCTACTCTTATCAAAAATTAATTTTGATAAGGGCTCGCCATCTTTTAATCCAAGGATAGCATATTTCCGAACTAAGCGCTGGATTCCAAGATTGGAATGTCTGGATTACAATCCAAATTTGACTTTGTTCACTCTTAAATTTCTCTATAATGAAGCAAGACGACGCGATGCATTTCCGGTTCAGGATTGCATGTTTTTTTTTTTTCCCTTGTAAGATTTGAATCGCTTTGTAAAGTTGGGCCATTTTTCCCTCTCCTCAGCCTGAAGCCTTTCTGCAGGAAGTACAGGCCAAACAACCGGCCAACCTATAAACCTCTCGGCACGCTGAAGAGACCGAGGACCTTGGAGCTCCTGGACACCAGTAAGATGAAAAAGATCGACCTTCCTTCCCCTTGCCATTTTTTAAAAAGAGTTTATTTATATATTTTTCTTTTCCATGCATAAGTGCTTTATGAACAGCGTATTGTCTGGGTCAATTTCCTTACATCTTCTATATATATAAAAGTGAAAAAGCACTCACGCATCATCACAAAATCTCCAGAACCGTAAAGCCTACAAACTTGAAATTTGGCCCATAGGTTCCTCTTGGCTTCTAGGAGCTCACTAAGAAAGGATTTTTCCAAATGCCCATCAGAGCATTTAGAATATTTCCATTATTATTATTATTGTTATTGTTATTATTATTAACATGCTCTGATGCTAAGGAGTTCTACTCCCCCTCCCCACCAGAAAAGAAATCTCCAAATGCAAAACACAAGCAGAGTAGTTTCAGTTTTAGTTTCAGTTTCACAGCACCAAGCAGCTTTAGTACAGAACAGTTGAGCTAAGCCACGCCCAGGCTCCTTGCTGTCTCCTTGCTCACACAGCAAATACTCTGTTTCCAAACAGCCCTCAACTCTAATACACTGACAGGGCATTAGCCAGATGAATACCAATGGATGTTGGTAGGCAGAGGCAGAATTTCTTTTTTCCTTATTTTCTTCCCCCAAAACAGCCCGATGACATAGTTTCGTAGTGAAGTATGGGGATCGAGCTAGTAATAGTATACAGTATAATAATATATTAAACATAAGACATAAATAATAGTATTTTTCCAATTTTTAATTTCTGCTTCTATTGATCAATATTGATAAAATAAGTCCCATGTTTGAAAGTATTCTGTATCTTCTTTTTCTTTTATCCTTAATGTCAACCTATCCATTTCTGCCCAATCTAGTATTTTTTTTAAATTATGCTTTCAGCTGTAGAGGTGCCCTCATTTTTCCAATGTTGTGCATATACAATTCTTGCTGCCATCAAGACATGTAATATTAAATATATATTCCCTTTATCGTATTTTTCCTGGTACTATGCCTAAGAGAAATATTTCTGGCTTATAATCTGTGTGTTGCTTTAACATTTTTTCTAACCACGTATGTATTTTCATCCAGTACTTTTTTGCCTTTGCACACGTCCGGCACATGTGATACCATGTGCCCATTGTTTTCCCTTGCCATTCGTCCTTCAACCTTGGCTATTTTAAGATACGTGTGATTTGCAAGACCCCAGAATTCCCCAGCCAAAGCTATATTGGCTAGGGAATTCTGGGAGCTGTAGCCCACACATCTTAAAAACATTGGTCTTGATGTAGTCTTTGGTTAATTTGTCCCAAAGGTGCTTTTTTTCCAAGAGGCGACTGAACTTTCTGTGTTTTTCTTTGAAAGACGTTTCGCTTCTCATCCAAGACGCTTCTTCAGTTCAGGGTGAATGATGGAGGATGGAAGAACTGAAGAAGCTGCTTGGATGAGAAGCAAAACATCTTTTAAAGAAAAACACAGAAAGTCCAGTTGCCTCCTTGAAAAAAAGCACCTTTGGGACAACCAAGACCTGGAAGACTGAGAACCTCCAGAGACATTTTGTTAATTTGATTGTCAGGATTCCAGCAATTGCCTTAATTAAATCATGAATTAAATTGGTTGCTTTTTTTAATGGCAACTACTAAGACTGGCATAGAAATGTTTTATGACTTGACTTTGATTTTTGGCCTCACCTTTTGTCCCAGAGTTCAAAGCACCCACCTGGTCCTTCATCTTCCAGTTCCCCCCTGTGTGATGGGTTTAGGCCCAAAACCACTGAATGAGTTTCAGTAGCAAAGGCTGGATCACAAACTTGGCCTCCCCAAGACCCACCAATACTTAAGTTACCAAACCCTTTGATATCACGCATCCAGGAGGATCCTGAGCTGCTGAATGCAGAACTCGAAAATTCCCTCCCTGCAGAAAAATCAGCACGCCTCTGAAGGAGGATTTTTGAGCAACCAAGATGGTTTCCCTGCCTGAAAAGGATTATATATATATATGTTAATTTCCTTTTTGTTTTGTTCTGACAGATGGTGGCAGCGATGACGACGATCTCTTTGACTTTGGGCTGGTCCCCACAAATCCCAAGGTTCCAAAACTGGTGCCAGAGATTGGGCCTGAGGAGCAGAACAAGCCGCTTCCCCCAAATCGCGGAGGGGAAGAAGGCGGCGACCACCACCCCACTCGTAAGGCGTCTCCGCTGCCTCCCTCTTTGCAGCTGGATTTTGTGGAGTGTGAAGAATCGAACGGCGAGGAGGAGGAGGAGGAGGAGGAGGAAGAAGAAGAACCACCTGAGAGGGAGGTGGCTCTTCCTGGAATCCCATTAGCGGGGACAGGCTTCGTTGAAGAGTGTCAGCACCCCGAACATCTCGTGGGGGCCACAAGCCCTGGGCAGCCCAAGGAAGGTCAACCGCAAGCTAACTCGGAGGTGCCAAAGTGGGAGAGTTTCTTCAGGCGCCCTTCAGAAGAGCCCGAGGCCTCTGACCCCGAGGGCCCCCTGCCCTGCCCAGACTCGGCCGAGCCGCTGCCTTCCAGCCCCTTCAACGAGGACGATCTGAGCGACTCGACTCACATCTCCTCTCAGGATTCCTCTCAGTCCACCCACATCTCTGAGCAGGGCAGCAGCCAAGGGTGGGACAGCCAAGCCGACACCGTCCTCCTTTCCTCCCAGGAGCGAAGGGCGGTGGAGTTCAGCCTTTCCAAGGGGAGGACCGACAGGATGGCCGCCTGCCTCCCTCACCTCCTGGCGGGAGAAAAGAAAATGGACCGGGCCGCAGAGCCCGGGCCCGGGGAAGGCCAAGCCAGGTGTTGGGGCGCAGCAGAAGCTCCTCATGGAACCGAACCGGAGGAGGAGAGGGCCAAGCCGGAAGGGAGGCCAGGGCTCAGGCCCCTCAGTCCGGACTCGGTCCAAGCGGCTGACTCTCGGGACTCTTCGGATTTTGAAGTGCCAGCGACTCCCGGGGCCGAGATTCCCAACCCTCAGCAGCTCTTCCCTCTGTACCAAAAGCTGGCAGCTGGAGACCATCTGTACTGACCAGGAAGGAGCAGCCCCACCCAGAAACCTTGGCCTCCTCAAGAGGTGTCAAGGGTTGCTTCAAATGTTTATATATATATATATATATATATATATATATATATATATATATATATATATATATATATATATATATATATATAATCAATATACATGTCTTTGTATTTTGTACAAATTGTACGACAAAATGTTTTTGCATATTATACTTATGTGTATGTGTATATACCTATATGTATATATACACATACACATACATGTTTTTGTATTTGTACAAAATGTAATACAAAATGTTTTTGTATGTTGTACTTGTGTGTATGTGTATACTTGTATATACATATATACATATATAGACATGTATGTGTATGTATTTACGTGGGTCTGTATGCATGTGTATGTATGTGATGACCCAAAGGAGCAAGGCACAAAGGCAACCCAGTCAAATAAGCAATAGGAGTCCCTTTATTATCTCCAACTTTGCCCCCAATGTCCAGGTTACCTTCGGCTGGAGAAAAACTCCCAGGAACAGCCTTTAAGTGGAGGAAATTCAGTCCAATTCAGTACATATAAACTGTAACTAAAAATCCACACAAACCACGCTGCAAAAATTACCTTGACAGGGTAGAAGAAGGAATTGCAGACCTGAAAGGCCAACAAAACACACACAGTTGGGAAGGCACCAGGAACCCAGATAAGCCTCATCAATACCAGATAATTCACAATTTGCTCCCAACAACTTGCTGCGCGCAGCTTCCCTTTTTAAACACTTGTTCCCAACTGCAGCTAATGAAGGGAATCAGGGCCCTTTCTTCCCCCATAGGCCATGCAATCCACGTTGCTTTCTTCTCCATTCCCTGTGTGCCCTAGGATGAAGAGGGGGTGGGCCTGGGTCTTCCTCTGAACTCCCTTGTTCCACCTCTTTCCCTGCTTTACCCAGCCGGACTGTGCCCTTCCCCCATTCCCCCACAGCCAACGGAGCCACACTCCCCCTCCCTGTCAGCTGTTCATCTTCCTCAGATTCAGACTCCCGACAGGGGGAATGACAATGTATATAGGTAGAGGTGTGTGTGTGCATGCGCAAGAAGGAATGGGAGCCCAGGGGACATTTGTGTCCCATCCTTCTGTTGTAATAGAATAAACCTCATTTCTGAGGCTTCTCATGCTTTTCTGCAGAGTTTGGAGCCCACCAACCAATGCTACTAGCCTCGAACTTTTTCTTTTACAAGCGTGCAATTGGTGAAAATGTTTTATCAGAATTGTTATTGTTATTCGCTAGCCCACTATGGATCTGGGAAGTTAGTTCCAGCGGGTCTAATTAGATCAGGGGTGTCCAACCTTGGCAACTTTAAGACTTGTGGACTTCAACTCCCAGAATTCCTCAGCCAGCAAAGCTGGCTGAGGAATTCTGGGAGTTGAAGTCCACAAGTCTTAAAGTTGCCAAGGTTGGACACCCGAATTAGATTCTGTTTTCGACATATTTAAATCTTCTGCAAGTTCTCCCCCACCCACGGCTGTTGGCCTGTGGCCTTCAGATCCTGACTTCAGGGTGAACCGGGGAGGTTCCTCTCCGTAAGTCACCCCTTGGCCCGTTGCTTTCACCCCAAAACCCCCATGCTCAGGCCTTGGGGCCGAGTTCCTTGACCTGCAAGTGGGTCCCACTGTTTTATTCGCACATCATGGGTGTCGTTTTCCAGGATTCTTGTGTTATGGCTCATGAGAACAGCTCTCTGCTTCCCCTTCCCTGAGAAGAGGGTTAGGGTTAGCCTTTAGATCACCTCCCCGGGACTCACCAGACTGGCATCGAACCTTAACAAGAGTGTGATTAAATTGCTACCAAATTCTTTTCTGCAAGGCACTGATGTTCATAAAAGAGGTCAGCTGTCAATGTACCTTCTGCGTTTTGTTCTCTATTTACCGTTCTGGTTTTTTGTTTCCGTATCTTTCCTAAGGAAGGTTCATGTCCACCTACATACCTTTATACAGGTTTAAAAACAGCTTTTATCCAGGGGCTGTCAGACTCCTAAACACAACTGCAATCACTCCATGCATACCTGGAAACATAGGACTGCTTTCTCCCCAACTACTTGTATAAGGACCCTTTTCTATATTGTGTTGTGTTGTATTTTTGTTACGGATAGCACCAGCAGGAGCAAAATCAATTTCATTGTATATATGTACAATGACAATAAAGATTATTATTATTATTATTATTATTATTATTTATTATTTATTATTATTATTATTATTATTATTATTATTATATAGAGACTGAACAAGCTCCCAGGATTATACCTATATAAAAGGGATGGATTATTATGCTTATTATGGAAGGAATTATTACTCTTATGAATAACCTTTTAACATACCGTACCAAGGGTTTAATCGTGCAAGAATCAAAACACCCATTAACAAAGGTGTGTGTGTGTGTATCAGTTCAGCCCATCCAGGTCACTGGACATAATTTCTAGTTCTCTTTTTTTCAGTTGCCAACGAAGGCCTTCTGTTAAAAAAAAGCTCGTAAAGGTTTTGTGACTGTAAAAACATAAAGAGTTTCTTATTCACAAGGAACAGAATAGATTCTCCAATGTACACACGGTTGACAAACCGAAATGAAGCCAATTGGCCTTTATGGGTTTGTGGGAATCTCCCCTTAAACGTTTCACAGTTCCATCGTGAAGGCGCCCAGCTACGACTGGTTGCCTCTGAAGAATGAAATCTTTGCGCGTCTTAAAACACCGAGTAGGAAAACATTCACTCTAGTGGAGGAAACGAGCTTCTTTCTAATTGCTAGGAGGCCACTTCCACAGTGATGGCTTCAGATTTCCCGGTGTCCTGATCTGTACAGGTTACGTGTAATGACCCGTCCCTGAGGAAAGAAAAATAAAACTTTATCCTCACTTCTTAAAACGTTCGGATCAGGGGCGTCTCCCAACTTTGCCCACTTCAAGGCCTGTGGACTTCCAACTCCCAGAATTCCCTACCCAGCAATGCATTGACAGAAGGTTTTCTGCTGACCCACACCCCGTTTCCATCGCCAAGATCTCAATCGGGGGGGTCCAATTCTTGGCACTTTGAGACCGATGGATGTCAACTCCCAGAATTCCCCAGCAATGCACCACTGGCTGGGGGATTCTGGGAGTTGAAGTCCACAGGTCTTAAAAGTGGCCATGGTTGGACAGCCCTGATTTCAGTCTTAGCGACAGAAACGGGGTGTGGATCAGCGTAAAATGTTTATTGGATTCAGGGTCCCAGAAATGGGTGCAAGAAGGACACTTCTGTTCCATATCTCGCCTTTATAGATATATATGTTAATTCAGGAAGGGCTTTGTTCTTATTCATTTCTTTCTTGGCTTGTGGCTTGCGAACAGCAGCCTCCTTTCTTCCATGCAGATAGTGCAGCTGAAAGCAGGCACACCACAGGTGGTTCTCGTCTTACAACAAGCCATTCAATGATGGTTCCCAGTCAAATCAGCCCTAAAACAAGAGCTTCGTGGCCCTTACAAGCACTTAAGGGCAACTGTACAATGTGTTATTGTCCTCCCCAGTCTCACAACCCCATTTCAGGTGCTGGCCAACCTGCTCGTATTTCCAACTGGTTGCCAAGTGTTCCTGTGATCATGTTGTAGACTGGGTATCCATCTCCCCTTTCCACAGGGGAGGAGAATGGCCCTTCAAAATGTGAGGGAGTGTGAAATATTTATGGAAAATTAGAATTGCTCAATAAATGTCCTTTCCGGTGTCCATAATATATATTTAGAATCTGGTTATATCAGCATGAAAATTATCACATTGCAAAATCGGTAAGTACTCATGGTTCTGACCCAAAGAATTTAAGATTTCTGTTTTCCGTACCTCTTCATTGTAAGGATAGTTAATATATGATGCAGACCTCCTGCTTTGACGTCTAAATCCTGGAGTACAATCTGTTAAAAAAAAAAAATCAACCACAAATATATAATTCAGCTGCAACTAAGTTTTGAAATCACTGTTAGGGAAATGTTCTAAGGATTAAAGGTTTGCTTTAATCCTCCACTTGGATTGAATGACAAAGGACTTAAATTCTTTTCACAGAGTTTTAAGATCAACAGTAATGGAGCTTCAGCACTCCATACAGGAAAATTCCATATATATTTCTTTAACTTGAGAGATTTTGGAAACTATCTTAGTCAAATCTTATCAGAAAAATATGGGATACATAGCAAACCTTTAAAAAAAATCCTCTAAATTCCTAAAAAAACAAAAAAAAACAACAAATAACTTTTTCTCTCCCAAAATAGCTTTAAAATATGTATGTATGTATGTATGTACATGTATGTATATGTATATGTGTATATATATATGTGTGTGTGTGTGTGTATATATATATATATATATCCAAGCATGAAACCTGTCCACTTCTGAAACTCGATCAAAAAAATATTCATAGCCTGTAAATGCCAAAGGAGATACGCTGAAAACAAACATTTCCTTCTGAACAGGTATAAAACATTGCACTGCCCACATTAACAGCCTTTTTCTTTCTCTACCTGTGCAAATCTCTCGTCTTCTTTTACCGGGCCTTTTTCCAGAGACTCGTACAATTCCAGACAGACGGAGGAAATTTCTCCCGGGGCCTCCAACATGTGTTGCCTTCGAGCTGGCAAAGGCGTTCCTGACGGGAAGACCACCAGGAATTTGTCCGTTCCCGACTGGTCCAAGGCCTGGCGGGGGGGGGGGGAGATTAAAAAAATTAAAGAAGTCTTGGAGAAGTTTTATTCATTTGGAGGTAAACCGTCTCCAACAGACACGGGGGGTTAGTAGCACCCAGCAAACCTTGGCCAAATCTTTTAGCAAACTGTGCATGGAGAAATTGAACAGGTAAAAAAGGATTCTAGGTGGTGACTGTTAGGAATGTAAGTCACCTAACAGTTGGGTTGGAAAATATATAAACCAGGATAGACATTTTAATACTGTCTCTTTAAGGGAATGCTAAAATTGTAATTGGGTGTGGTTCCTCAAACGGCCGTAAGATGGAGCCAGAAACCTGGGTTGTTCTGTTGTTGTTGAGAGTGTCGCAGTTCCTGCATTTCCCTATCGACTGTTGCTGATCATCATTATTCTTGGATTTGATGTGAGTCTATTTACTGAACTGTTTTTGATACTGGAGTTTGTTATTTGGATTATCCCTGGACTGAAAACTGACTGCTTTAACCGTGAATGACTGTGTTTGGCTGAATTCTGTATTTCTGCCAACTTCAGCATCTATGAGGTGGTCAGGAACTGGAACAAGGCTAGTTTTACTAAATTTTATTTAATGACTAGCTCGATCCCCATGCTTCACTACAAAACTATGTGGTTGGGTTAGTTTTGGGGGGAGGAAAATAAGGGGGGGGGGAATTCTGCCTACCAGCATCCATCGGTTTTCATCTGGCTAACGTCCTGTCAGTGTGTGAGAGAGTGGAGGGCTGTTTGGAAACTGAAACAGTATTTGCTGTGTCAGCAAGGAGCCTGGGAGTGGCTTAGCTTAACTGCTCTGTCCTAAAGCTGCTTGGTGCTGTGAAACTGAACCTCCTCTCCTCTGCTTGTGTTTTGCATTTGGAAGAGATTTCTTTTCAGGTGGGGAGGGGGAGTAGTAGAACTCCTTAGCGTCAGAGCATGTTAATAATCATAATAATGCAAAATACTAAAGCTCTGATGGTCATTTTGAAACATCCTTTTTTAGGGAGCACCTGGAAGCCAAGAGGAGCATACGGACCAAATGTCAGGCTTTACGGTTCTGGAGATTTTGTGATGATGCGTGGAGGGGCATTTCGCTTTTACATATAGAGATTAAAAAGGAGGTAAAATAGCATGCCTGCCGATTTGTGATGTGATGATTCCAGATTGTGCCCCAGTTCCTTGGAGGAAACAGAGTCTCATCTTTGTTGCCCCTTTTATTCAAATGACAGCCTTTTGTCCATCTGTCACAACAAAGCAGGTGCCAATCTGGTTCTCTCCTTTCCTAGCAGACGCCCCAGAGATAATCACTGTGCAAGTAACTGAATTCACATTAACCCCAACGTCCTTCATGGCAACGTTGCTTAGTTTTCTCCTTGTTCCCTGTTCAGAATATTGTGCATTGTGATGGTACCTATTTTTTTTTATATCCTAATGGTTTTCAAACAGTTAGTTTAATCTCAGTCAGTGACCAGCGTGGTGGCTCGCCTCACAATCAGGAGGCTGTGAGTTTGATCCTTGGTAGCGGCAGATATTTCTTTCTGTGGGCGCAAAGAGAAAATATCTGCTGTGCACTCTGCATAGGCGTTGGGAAGGGCATCCGGCCAGTAAATGCTCAGCTCCATCCATTCCTCCCAACTCTATTCCAAATTAAGGGGTTTACAAGGTTAAAAGAAAAGGAATAATAATTTTGGCCCCCAAGTTACAGCCATCTCTGTAACCATCTTACCTTGACCAATATGTCCTTGGCAGAACATTCGATGGGCAGCATGTCGTCGTCCGAAAAAACCTGCTCTCTTCCGAGCAAGATTCCCGCTTCCATGGCCGCTCCGATGGGGATGACCTCATCGGGAGGGATGGAGTTGAGCAAGTCAACATTAGGGAAAAGTTCTCTGATCATTTGTTGTAGTTTTGGAATACGGGCTGAACCGCCACACAGAACCACCTAGGAGAAGCAAGTTTTAAGGACAGAGACGTTAAGTGGGAATTAGTTGTTAGACAAAAGAGTTGAGAGCCTGTTTGGTCCAGGGATGAAGGCACCAGGCTAGAAACCTAGAAGGCTGGGACTTCTAGTCCTGCCTTTGGCACAAGGCCAGCTGGGGGAACCTAGAGCCGATCACACCCTTTCAACCCTGGGAAGCAAGCCATGGCAAACGGGAACGGGACAACTTGCTGCAGCCAACTCACCACGGGATAATTTGTCACAGGACGATTCAATAATTCAATTATTTAAAATCATTTTTTAAAACTGTATTTTATTTTTTCTCGATCACGTTCTCATTCTGTCCCTCGACTTTCTTAAATGACTCTATATTCCGCCGTTTCTTTGATATTGGTGTAAGTCTTCTCCCGCAGTGACTTGGCCATGGCAAGGTATCTTTGCAGTCAGGTGGCCAGGGCGAAGGGGCTTCCTTTGCTGCCATCTAGTGTTTTTCCAGATTTCTGCAACACTGATACTATCGTGCAGCCATCACTGTAACCAGCCCATTTGCCAAGATACGAATAAACAAGATTAAGTGATGATATAATTGGCAGCATCAAAGCGAAACCACCCAATCGCTCGTCTTGTAAATCAGGCCACGTCTCACAACCCAGACCATCGTGCAAGTTACTGCATCAACGTTTTACTCAATGTTGTAATCTTCCTTGTTCTACAGGTAGCCCACAACTTAAGGCTGTTTGCTCAACAACCGTTCAAAGTTACGACGGTGCTGGGAAAAAGTGACTTAAAAACCAGTCCTCACACCAAGAACTGTTGCAGCTTCCCCATGACTACACAATCAAAATCCAGGTGTTTTTGACAACTAGCACAAATATACAACCGCTGCAACATCCCAGGGTTATAGGGTTGCCATCTGTGACAAGCAAAGGGATTGGGGCAAGCTGCATTCGCTTAACGAATATGGAATTCGCTTAAAAACTGAAGGAAAAAGGGCAAAAATAATCCCAATTAGGAGTGACTCACTTTTTTAAAAAAAATTTTTAACAACATACACAAACACAAACCATAAAACCATATTTCCATTATACAGTGTGTCGGTTGGTACATATCTTCTTGTGCACAATATCAACAGTCTTTCCCTTCTAGATACATTATTAGAATTCATATTATATGAACGTGCACATTATATTATTATTAATTCCTCATTAGACTTTACTTATAAATTGCATCATCCTTTTCAAGCAAATCTCAATTTTTTACATATCCCAATTCGTAACGTCATTCATTTCACTATAATCCGTTATATTACATTGTCTTATCTTTACTCTATTATTATATTTATATTGTATTATGTTTTATTTGGGAGTGACTAACTTAATGACTACATCTCTTAGCGACAGGTTCCAGTCATAATTGTGGTCATAAGTCAAGGACTACCTGTAATGCCATTCACGGGTTCACAAGGAGAAATCCCTTTATCTGCCTCTCATTTCAAGATTGTACCTTTTATAGTCACTGATGCACAACGAACCCTGGCCCAGTTCTCCAACACTGGAAGTTTTAAAGAAGAGATTGGATAACCACTTGTCTGAAATGGTATCAAGTTTTCCTGCCTGAGCAGAGGTTGGACTAGAAGACCTCCAAGGTCCCTTCTATTCTAGTTCCGACACTTGTTCAAGACCTGAAACACAGCAATGTATCAATTCTGGAACAAGGGTTATGCCTAAAAGCTTTTCTTCGGCCATGACATTGAATTCTAGTTTATATGAAGCCAGGATTCTTCATTACATCTACACCAACAACCCCACCCCACTTCCTTAAACTCTTCGAGACCTAGAAATCAAATGAGAGGGGGGAAAAATTGAATAAAAGGACACCCTTACCTTGCTAATATCATCCGTCCCGAGTCCCACTTGTTCCAACAATTTTTTGATTGCTTCAATGCACTTAACAAAAAGGGCAGAACAAATAAGTTCAAATCTGGCCCTGGTGTGTAATAAAAAATAAAAATATTAGTGTGTCGACCTTTTCTCGTACACTTTTTTTTCATGTTGTGGTGAATGTAGTCTGGATTCCCAGGAGGAGAGGGAGGGCTCCTTCCCACAGGGCAAAGAATGGAAGGTCTGATAGGCAGGAAAAACATTTTAAGATGGCTCCACCCTTGTGTATATATACTTAGGCAAACAACTGCTTTAGTCTGGCAAGATTCCGTCTGTAGGCAAACAATAAACAAACTATTCAAACTTAATACTTCAACTTAAACTTTTCAAACATCATGAAGGAACACCATGTGTCATTATGTTTCTTGTTTATTTTATCTTAACTATCAAAACGTTCTTTTGGAGTTCAGCTATGTAGAAGTGTCATTAATGACATAAACCATCTACAAAAGATAGAAACTGCCCTGTATTTTAAGTATGGCTAATTTCTACCTAATCGGGGGCCCATTTTCTGCAGGACCTACCGCTGAAAAATAGGCATGTGCAAACTGTTTTAAATATTTGAAGAGTTTTGAACTCCAAAGACATGTGCTGAGTTCAGAGCAGCCTTTCCTGGCAATTAAACAAGTGCCCAAATTTGAAATAGCCGTTTCCGGCTCAAAACGTTAACGAAATGATTGAAAGGGCCTGAAGGTATACAAGCTTCAATTGAAGGCGTTTTACAGGTGCCACTTGATAAGCTCCCGAGATGGAAATAAAGAAAAGAGGCTTGACAATATTGAAGCTTACCTGGAAACATTACAGTCAAAATCCATCCCATCGTAGAGGGAGTCAACAAAACAATTTGCAGTTCCCAGGGTTGATAATGAATGTTTTGCCACTTCGGCACTGTTCATTAACTTCATCATAGCCCTGGGATTTCCTCTTACATCGTTTTTATAATATCTGTTTTTAAAAAAACAAACAAAAAAAATCAGTTATTAATCACAACAAACTATACACTTAAGCTAGCCACTATTTATCCTGGATGTTTGAGGGAGCTGGGCAGTCCAGAAAGGCAAAAAATAAAATAAATAAAATAAAAAATAAAAATAAAATGTTATTTTGGTTCTGATCATTCCCTAATATTCAGTATAAATGAATCAAATATGATTCTGGATATTAAAAGCTAAATAAATATATTCGTGTAGGTTCCTCAAGAAAGTCAAAGAGTAAGGATTGAAAAATTTCAAATCGTCTCTATCTGTGCTCCTTAGACAAACAGTTTGACAGAGGTAGAAAATATACCTTTAGTATTCTCAGAGATGAAGATTACAAATGATCGGCTCTTTCAAAACTCTCAAATGGAACGAAGGATCTTTCAAAGATCCTACTGAGACCATTAAACTTATTTTTAGCTGATCTGAATGACAACAACAGAAGTTGGATGTCACCAGTTTTGCTGATAATGGTTCAGTGTATAAATACTTTATTGACCTCCCACCTTCCATTCAGGAGTTCAATGAGGCACATCGTATCATGAATGGTTTCAGAATTGGGTACGTCCAATCTAGAGAAAATAAGGACTAGGGGGGACAGGATAGCAGTCTTCCAGTATTTGAGGGGCTCCCAGAAAGAAGAGGGGGGTCAACCTATTCTCCAAAGCAGTGGTCGCCAACCAGCGGGCCAGGGACCATTGGTGGTCCACAAAGAAATGTCCCCCGCAAAGCAATTAATCCAGGCTGCCCAGGAACACAAGGCTGCGCCGCCCACGTGGCCCGTGGGAACACAAGGCTTGTGTCGCTTGCATTGCAAACAACATGAGGTAGTGAGAGGAGGGAGGGGGAAAGGGGCGGAGGAGGGAACTTGCCCCACTCTCCCCATGTGCCTTGGCCTGGCCACCAGACTGCTTCTTTCTCCTTCTGCTTTTGGCTGCACGCAAGGAAAGCAGCCGAAGTCTTCCTTTCTCTCCCCCAAACTCCGCCAGAAATGAGTCTTTGGGACCCTGCAAGGCCTCCTTCTTCAAGAGGCTGCTCTGGTAAAGACTCATTTCTGGGGGAGTTTGGGAGAGAGAAAGAAAGACTTCTGCGGCTTCTGCTGCTTTCCTTGCATGAAGCCAAAAGTCTCTCTCTCTCCTCCTAAGAACAGAGCTGGAGACGGTATCCTGCGATCCCAAATAAAGAACGATCGATCGGTAAGAAAACGGGGTGGAGGGATTTGCCAGTAGACTTTGGGGGGGGGGGGATTTTCCCAGAGTCTCTGGTCCGCGGGATTTAAAATGATGAGTTTGGTGGTCCCTGAGGTCCAAAAGGTTGGCAATCCCTGCTCCAAAGCCCCCGAAGGCAGGACAAGAAGCAACGGGTGCAAACTAACCAAGGAGAGAAGCAACCTAAAACTAAGGAGGAATTTCCTAACAAGTTAGAAACCATTAATCAGTGGACCAGCTTTGCCTCCAGAAGGTGGGGAGGACTCCAAAACTGGAGGTTCTCCAGAAAAGATTGGACAGCCATTTGAAGTGGTATAGCCTCTCCTGCTTGAGCAGGGGGCTGGACCAGATGACCTCCAAGGTCCCTTCCAACCCCGTGACCGTGTTTTATATATAGCATTGTCTCTCCCAGGTTGGGCAGAGAAAGAGTTACTGCCTTGCATCACCAGTGCTCTTCCATGGCGGAGACTAAGACTGCACCCTCGGGTTCCACCTTCCTAGCCTGACACCAAACGTTTGCAATTGTGGGTTGTTGGGGTTTTTTTGGGTTTTTTTTGCAATTTTAGTTTTTGGGGGGATGGGGAATTTGCACCACTTTGGTAAATTGCTCCCATTTTTACATTACTTTATACATACATACATACGTACATACATACATACATATATACATACATACATACTACAAACTATTCTAAAAATATGAGTTCCAGGTATGCTTGCAAAAGAAACAACAGATATCCTGCGATCTCCGGAACCTAAAATTACATTTAATGTACTTACTGAGCTTTCGTCAGCCTCTTGCTGGCATCGTCAGAGTTTTAAGCTACTATTACAGAGATCTATGCCTTTATAGATCATTAACCAATTTAGCCCTCGCACGCGTGATGTATATATAGATATATAGATATAGATATATAGATATAGATATATAGATATATATGTGGATCTTTGGTTATTCGGGTTTTCTCCCGTGTAAGATTGGAAGTATCTAGGCAACATTTTGATGAAGTCTCATTCATCATCTTCAGGCTTGTGTCTTCGGCTCTGTGCTTCTCAGAGTGATGTGAGCTTGCAGCTGCTTCTTCCTTTTAACTGCTAGTGGGGGTGTGACTTGATTGGGTGGGGGCTTGGCTGTGTTCTGATTGGGTGGGGGGTGCTCTCATTGGTTGGGGGTTAGGCTGTATTCTGATTGGTTGGGGGTTGGCCGTGTTCTGATTGGCGTGTGTTCTGTTCAGGTGGGGGCTTGGTTGTGCTCAGGTTAGTCTTAGTTGCTGGGGGATTTGAGCTGGTGAGCTGTGATCCTGTTGTTTGGCTTCGCGTTCGTGGTCATGCCGCATCTTCATGGTGGGTGTCAGTTCACTTCATGTATGGGTCGGAGGGGTTTGAAGTGGGTAGTGATGCAGCTGCAGTACGGCTTCTGGTCCGTGGTCGTGTCTCATCTTCTGTGTGGGTGTGAGTCTGCTTTCTACGTGGAAGTGTGGTGGTGGCATCTTGTGTGGCCCTCGTGGGTGTGGGTCTGGTGTCATTCATCATGTTAGGCACTCGTCTGTTCATGAGGGCGGGCTTCCAAATGGCTGGTAAGCGGGAGGTGTCATCTCGTTTATTCATGCTGTGTGGGCGTTTTTCTATCTCTATGGCTTCTCTGATTATTCTGTTGTTGAAGTGTTCGGTTTTGGCGATAGTTCTGGTATTTTTAAAGTCAATCTCATGTCCTGTGGCTTTGAGGTGTTGGACCAGGGAAGAGGTCGGTTCTTCTTTTTTGATTGAGTTCTCTATATAGATATATATATATATAGATATATGTATACACACACACACACACACACACACACACACACATGCCCGACACCAAACGTTGCTCTGGATGTTTGGAGCACTTACCTGCGGAATTCGGAAGCCAGGTGTTGCGCCAAGGCTTCCGTGAAACAGGTGCCGCCTATGCTGTCATCGGCGGTGGTGGACAGCACGCGGTAGAGCCCACTGTTGACTTCTATGATCGTGATGGAAAGGGAAGCTCCTCCAAGCTTATAGACCAGCACGTGGCTTCCGTTTGCAAAACACAAAGGGAAAAAAAATCATTTTCCCCCCTCAAAGTGTTAACAAGCACATAGTCCTCAACTTACGACCACAACGGACCCCAAAATTTGTTGGCTGAGCGAGACAGTTGCTAAGTGACCTTCGCCCCATTTTTACAAACTTTTGTGCCACATTAAGTGGCACAATGAGTAACACGGTCATTAAGTGAATCTGGCACCCCCTTGACTTTGCTGGCCAGAAGGTCGCAAAAGGAGACCACACCGCCGTCATAAATATGAGTCAGTTGCCAAGCGTCTGAATTCTGTTCACATGACCACGGGGAAGGCTGCAACGGTCATAAGTATGAAAAAGTCGTGTCACTTTTTCCAGTGCCGTTGTAAATTTGAATGGACACTCAATGAATTGCTGTAAGTCAAGGACTCCCTGTATTCCAATGCCGATTATGGTTCTGTTATGAATCATCATCATCATCCTCTTTTTACGACCCCATAATCCCTTGCGGGGTGGAGTCTGGGCAAGGGAGGTAGTAGAGGGTTTACTGGCCGGATGCCCTTCCTGTCACCAATGTGGAGTTTTGTTCACCAGATAGATTCTCATTGTGAGAAATAGCTGCTTCTACCTAGGATCAATGATAATGAGCCTCTGTGGCGCAGTGGTCAGAGTGCAGTTACTGCAAGCTACTTCTACTGCAGCCAGCTGCCTACAATTTGGCTGTTCAAATCCCATCAGCTCCAGATTGACTCAGCCTTCCAAGTTCGGTCAAATGAGGACCCAGATTGTTGGGGGCAACAGGCTGACTCTGTAAACCACTTAGAGAGGACTGTAAAAGCTCTATAAAGTGGTATATAAGTCTAAGGGCTATGGCTATTTTCCTTCCTTCCTTCCTTCCTTCCTTCCTTCCTTCCCTCCCTCCCTCCCTCCCTCCCTCCCTCCCTCCCTCTCTCCCTTAGTGGCACAATGATTAGGATGCAGCACTGCAGCCTAACTCTGCCCAGAGTCAGGAAGTTCGATCCTAACCGGCTCAAGATTTACTCCGCCTTCCATCCTTCCGAGGTGAGTAAAATGAGGACCCAAATTGTTGGGGGAAGCAGGCTGACTCCGTAAACCGCTTCGAGAGGGGCTGCAAAGCCATGTGAAGCGGTATATAAGTCTAAGGGCTACGGCTATTGCTATTGAACTCACAGCCTCCTGACTGTGCTACTGTACCACTCCGTGGTTCTGTTATCAATGTTTAGAAATTCAGTATAAAATACAGGCTGAAGGGTGCCCGTTTCTGCCCATGGCTAATGGCAAAGGTGGCTTTTTTCATTTATTTGCAACAGACAGGGTTGAAATAAATACAGGGGGAAAGGTTATTCTTTTTAAGTCTTACTTCAGTGTAAAAATTACCACAATCCCCGTAGTTGAGGAACCCTTAATCACCTTTTCCCACTGGGGGAATCTTGTCCGATTCCATAAGCAAGCAGAGCAGCTGATGGTTCGTGAATTAGACGAAGAACATTAAGTCCAGCACCTTTAGCAGCTTCTCTGTGACAGACAGGAATCAGACAGGAATCAGTATAACAATATAACCCTAACAGCTTTTTTCACCATAAAACCCCAGGGTGGTTCTTGTATATTATTCTAGGTACATCTAAACCAGTGACTGCCATTCTTATCAACTTCTAGATGTATAAATGTCAGCTTCAGAATTACTGGGTGAGTGGAGCAGTCCTGTACATTTAATATAACAACTTAAAAAATGATAAAACTTCCAGAATTTCACAACTCAGACATTTGGGGTTTAGAGTTCATAGAGTTTCCAGTTACCAAGGTTGGAAAATTATTCTTGAACCATTTCAGATAGTTGTCTTAATATCACCCATGCTGCAATAATATGCAATTAGGGGGAATAATTTATTTTGTTAAGCTACATCAATATGTAATAAAAAAAGAGGTAGCATAAAGTTTGTGTTTATATTCACTTCTGCATCAAACTCAAAGACATTTCAAATTTGCATCGACTTTCAATGTATGTATTTCAGTCATGCGATAACCACTATGATCGCAGCAGTATTTAAACAGCAGATACAGAGAAAAGTTGTTTTAGCAATGGATGAAAATATGAACTTATGCTTTAACAGCATTTCGCTGCTTGAAAATGATAGACCATCTAGGTGGAATACATTTTAAAACAATTTTTGGTGTGTTTGTCTCTTTCTTAGAAAAAAAACATATCCTACAGGAAAACAGGAACAAGATAGCTTGTACCTGTCAGGATTCCGGCAGTTACCCCCAATTAAATCATAAGTCTCAAGCCAAACTTCAAAAATTTGAAAAGGATTTATTGGGAGTTAAACTGTCTGACACTGCCTGGGTATATCGTAATTCATATTCTCCAACGGGACACATCCATAGCCCAAAGTCATCAATCATGCTCTCCAGTTAGAATTTTGCCTGGCAGAAACTTCAGTCACCTAGTTTCTATCTTTGAAAACTATTTATGGAATGCAATTTTGGTTTTGCAAGCTGCTGCACTGCAGCCCCCTCCCTTTCTGTTGGCAACTCTAAAGAGACCATCGAAATATTTTATGAGTTGACATTACCAATTGGTAAAAAGTAGCTAAAGTTTCTTCCAGTTTGGCCTGTTTGTCCCATGAAAAAAAAAAAATCCAAGATGGTCTGTCACTGTTTATTTGTGACTTCTGTACCCAAAGATGCGAAACAAGAGAACAGCAAGAGAAACCAACGTGTCTGCCTCTGGATATTGTGTGTGGCTGATGAGCCAGCTTCAAAAGGATGTCTGATCCAGGCAAAATGCTGTGTCCACAGGATCTGGCCTCAATTAACTCCAGAATCTGTGTTCAAGGAACCACACTCACCCAAGAACGTTTTTCTGCTTCTCTCCAAAATCGAAAGGCACAGTAATGACGGTGTCATTGACATCCGAACCCAATGCGAATTGAGCAGTTTCTAGAGAAACATAGAACGACACAATCAGTAAAACCTAGTTCGTTTCTCAGAACTTAACATTATTTTTCCCCTCCAACTTGAATACCCTAATACCTTTCATCTTCCTGAAGATTAACTTTGCAACGTCTTCTGGAGAAACAAATTTGCCATCTATTTCATAAGTAAGTTTTCCGTTCTTTTCGGTCACCTACAGGCAAATCAACACCAGGTATTCCTCAGGTTAGCTGGACTATGAGAGATTTTTAATGCACACGCCCCCCTGAAAACCATCAACCTCATTCTGATCCACACAACGATGCCAGTTACTTTATACTAAAAAGAAATTAAGTTATTTTACAGTGGCCTTTCTAAACTAGCCCCTCGTATTGTTCTTGGCTAGGAATTGAGGAAACTGAAGTCTAGATGGCGATTGAATAGTGGACCACAGTAAGCATATGAAAAAGCTACAAATATCACCACCGCCACACAAAAAAAAAAACCTAAGCATTCTTCTGACAATTTAGCAACTCAACCTCATGCATTATTATTTTTACCATAAGCACAGGTAGAGAACAATTCCTGATAGCGAGAACAATTAATCAGTGGAATAGCTTGCCTCCAGAAGCTGTGAATGCTCCAATACTGGAAATGTTTAAGGATAGTTTGGCAGCCATTTGTCTGAAATGGTAGATGGTTTCTTGCCTGAGTAAGGGATTGGACTAGAAGACTTCCAAGGTCCCTGCCAACTCTGTTATTTATCACCTGCAGTTTAAGGAAGCTTAAAATTATTTCCATTCTATCATACTTCTGAAATTAAGAAATCAGGTGTGTTTTGTTTAACTTTGTTCATGTGCTAATTCACTAGCCCTTATTCTGGATGCTCTTTTTTTTCCTGGAACATCAATCAGGTTGAATAAATGAAAAGGGAAAATATTGCTCTGGCATATCCTTGTTCTGAAGAACAGAAGAAGCTTCTTGGATGAGAAGTGAAACGTCTTCAAGGGGAAAAAAACCAAGGAAGTCCAGTTGCCTTTTGCGGAAAAAAAAAGCACCTTTGGGACACAAATTTATAAATTTTCCCTATAGGGGAAAAAATGGCAAAGTATGTCCTCACTTACTGAACATTTACTTTCTGCAATGTATTTTTCCGCTTGTGGGTCTCCAGAGCTGAGAAAACAAGCAAAATTGGAAGGTACTTTAAAAGCATTAAAACTTTAAAAAAGCAAACAAAAACAGTACATTGTGAAATAAAGAATATATGTTAAGATAGAGATGTAAACAATATGATGATTATTAATATGATTGTTCAGATTATTATACTTAATATATTTTCATTAGAAGATATGAAGAAATGAATAGTTATAATGCTGATTATTAATATTATAAGATTAGAGAATTATCATCAATGTAACGAATATTATAAATTTTGATTGCAATATCAGAGATATTTGTACCCAGACAACACACTGTTTAATGGAAGATGGTATGTTCAAGTTAAAAAAATAAAAAACATATTTTAAAAAACATAGTACATTGTTTTCATTATTATGGGAGTCAAGTTTCATGAATTCCACTTTCATTCCTGGTTTAAGCAGTATAATTTCTGTACGTCTTTAAATAACGGGAAAGAAAACAAACAGATGAAAAAAATCAAATTAGCCTCAGCTCCTTTCTAAACAACAGCGCTGAGACTTGAGTTTACAAGCACGGCCAAAGCAGACCAGTCAATAATTACATTTTAAAAAGAAACATCTTATTCGGATGCACACTAACCGTTAAGAGGATATGTTATGGCATAATTCATACCTTCTTCCAAGAATCTGTTTCACTTTTACTACGGTATTTGAGAGATTTCTCACTCGGTTTTGTTTCGCTGCCAGACCAACGACCTAAGAAAAGCATTGAAGAGAGGTTGGGATTTTTTGAAAAAAATAAATACATGACTTTGGCTTGAAGTGTTTAACCAAAAAAAAAAAGGAAATTTACCTCTTCCTTTTCAGAAAAGGCAACAACAGCAGGAGTTACTCTGTCCCCAGCATCATTAGCCACAACATCTGCACGGCCATCCTACAACACACACAAGCACACTTACTAAGACTTCTGTTTAATCAAAGTCCTTAGGTTTTGTAAACTTATAAAGAAAAGCACAGTGGTAAATCCAAGTTTTATTATTTTTTTAAAAAAGAAGGTTTAAAGCCACAAATTTGGATCTCAAAGATACCGTAACCGATTTTCTTTACTTCGGTAGGGGAAAAAATGATAAAGAGAAATCCTTACAAACCAACCTGATTCAAATTTAATAAGTCAATGTTGCAATTCAATCAGTACTTGTAAGACCCTACAAGTATCTGGAATATACTCAATGAGTTCAGATACAGCAAGGAAACATCATGTCGAGTAATAATTCAACCCAACGTTCACTATTTTGTCAATCATAACAAAATATAGTTTAGGTTAACTAGTAAGAGGCTTAATAGTTATGGATTATTTTTCCCCTGGAAAGCGTATTACACACAGTTCTCAAGAAATCCCTCCAGAATCCAATCTTTTTTCCTATTACTGGCCTAATTTTATTTTTAAAATAATAAGATAAGCTCCCCCCAAGGTGCTGAAGGATGAAAGGAAAGCGGCTCCCACATCAAAAGTTTGGAAAACTTTCCATGCTCATTCAAACCCATTAAAAATAAGTAGCCCTTCGCTAAAAAAGCTGACTCGCATTACAAACCATTTCCCAGGGACGGACAGTGTATTGTGTGGACAGTTTATGAGTTGCCATTTTATGGCTTTTCTGCTTTCGATTTATACACACACACACATATATATACATACATACATATACATACACACGTGTGTGTGTGTGTGTGTGTGTATATATATATATATATATATATATATATATATATATATATATATATATATATATATATATATATATATATATATATATGTTTTCTGAGGTTCTCGCGGGTATTTGTATGTGGATCTTTGGTTATTCGGGTTCTCTCCCGCGTAAGATTCAAAGTATCTAGGCAACGTTTCGGCGAGGTCCCACTCGCCATCTTCAGGCTGGTGCTTTCGGCTTAGTGCCAGTGCAAGCAGTGTGTGACCGGAGCTGCCATCTCTCTATATATACAAGTGGTGGGGGATGGTGTGCTGGGCTGGTTGGCTGTGCTGCAGCCTCTTGATTGGTTGATGGAGTTGATGTTGGTATAATGGGCTGTGTAATGGCCTTTTGTTGTAGAGATATCCTGGATCTTGTGCTGTCATCTCCTGGGTCGTTAGCCTCTTGTGTTTTAACGGCTTGGGTAATGGGTTGTGTGATGGGCTTGTGAGTTCTTTTGTTGTGGTATCCTGGGTCTTGCGTTGTAATCTCCTGGGTCGTTTGTGTTTTGATCTCTTTTCGATTAGCCTCCTGTGTAGTAACAGCTTGGGTAATGGGTTGTGTGATGACCTTGTGAGATTTATTGCTGTGGTATCCTTGGTCTTGTGCTGTGATATCCTGGGTCATTTGCTGTGTTGTGACTTCTTGAGTTCTTGAGGTGTAGTTTCTTGAGTTTTCTGATGTGATGTCCTGAGCGGGTGGCTGTGATGTAGCATTTTGGGTTTTTAATATGGCTTTGAGTTTGGGGTCTGGGTCTGTGTTCGTTTGGCTTCGAGTTCGTGGTCGTGCCACATCTTCATGGTGGGGGTCAGTTCGCTTCATGTATGGTTCAGAGGAGTTTGAAGTGGGTAGTGATGCAGCTGCAGTGCGGCTTCTGGTCTGTGGTCGTGTCTCATCTGTGTGGGTGTGAGTCTGATTTTTACGTGGAAGTGTGGTGGTGGCATCTTGTGTGGCCCTCATGGGTGTGGGTCTGGTGTCATTTATCATGTTGGGTACTCGTCTGTTCATGAGGGCGGGTTTCCAAATGGCTGGTAAGCGGGAGGTGTCATCTCTTTTATTCATGCTGTGTGGGCGTTTTTCTATCTCTATGGCTTCTCTGATTATTCTGCTGCTGTGGTGTTCAGTTTTGGCGATAGTTCTGGTATTTTTAAGGTCAATCTCATGTCCTGTGGCTTTGAGGTGTTGGACCAGGGAAGAGGTTGGTTCTTCTTTTTTGATTGAGTTCTTATGTTCTTCAACGCGTGCACTTATTCGTCTGTTAGTTTGTCCAATGTATGTGGTGAGGCAGGCAGTGCAGGGGATTTCATATACTCCTTGGTTTTCTAACTCGATTTTGTCTTTAGGGTTTCTTAGGATGGTGGATATTTTTCTGTTTGTGCAGAATGCTGTTTTAATGTTGTGTTTTTGGAGGATCTTGCTGATTTTGTCTGTAGTGCCTTTTATATATGGGAGGAGGGCTTTGCCGTTCTCTTGTTCTCTGTCTTGGATTTTGGTTGGGGTTTCTTTTTGGATTAGGTGGGTGATCTTCTTTCTTTGAAATCCATTGGCTGTTAGTACGTTGGTGAGAGTGTTTAGTTCGGTTTTTAGGTGTTGTTCATCAGCTAAGCATTTTGTTCTGGAGATGAGTGTCTCAGCTACGGAATTGATCTGTGCTGGGTGGTGGTGTGAGAGTGCGTGTAGATAGCGGTTTGTATGTGTTTTCTTTTGGTAGATGGTGTGTCCTAGGGAGCCATTGGGTTTTTTGTATACCAAGACATCTAGGAAGGGAAGTTGATTGTTAGCTTCTGTTTCCATGGTGAATTGTATTTTGGGGTGTAGGCTGTTGAGGTGTGTGAGGAAGTTGTTCAGTTTTTCTTTCCCGTGTGGCCAGATTATGAAGGTGTCATCTACGTATCTGAGCCAGAGTTTGGGTTTGTGATCATATTTTTCTAGAGCTTGTGTTTCAAAGTGTTCCATGTAGAGGTTTGCGATGACAGGTGAGAGGGGTGATCCCATGGGTGCTCCTTCTATTTGTTTGTATTTTTGTCCATTGTAGGTGAAGTATGTATTGGATAGACAGTGGTTGGTCAGATCTAGGATGTGCTTGGGGGTTGTATTTGTTTTGGATGGCTGTCAAGGCTTCTTTTATTGGCACTTGGGTGAAGAGGGATATGACATCGAAGCTAACTAGTAGGTCGCTGGGTTGTAAGTTTTGTTTCTTTATGATCTCGATGAACTGGAATGAGTTTCTTACATGTGAGTTGATGGATTCTGCATAGGGCTGTAGTTGTTTGGCGAGAAATTTGGCTAGGTTTTGTAGAGGTGAGCCTATGGAGCTGACTATTGGTCTAAGTGGAGTTCCTTCTTTGTGTATCTTGGGGAGACCATAAAGCTTAGGGCATCTGGATGATTTCTCTCTGGGTATGATTCTTTGCTGGATTTCTTCACTGATGGGGGAGGCTTTTATTTTGGATCTGGTGGTTTTTTCTAGGTAGGTGGTGGGGTCTGTCTTTAGGGGTTTGTATGTGGGGTCTAGGAGTAGGTTGGTTAACTTGGTTTGGTAGTCAGATGTGTTCATAACCACTGTTGCGTTGCCCTTGTCTGCTGGTAGGATTATTATGCTGGTGTCTTCTTTCAGGTTACGTAGTGCAGTTTGTTCTTCTTTGGATAAGTTGCTTTTGGGTGGTTTGCTAGTGCAGAGGATGTTGGTGATTTCGAGTCTGATTCTATTAGCCTCATCAGGGTTGGTTTTGGTCAGGCTGGTTTCAACTCCGCATATGATGGTTTCTGTGGGGATGTGTTTGGGAGCAACAGCAAAGTTGAATCCTTTTGAAAGGACCTTGGTTTCGGCTTCGGTGAGGATCTTGTCTGAGATGTTGTGCACTGTTTGTTTCATGTGTGGCTGTGAGGGGGGGGGGAGTTGGTTTCTGGCATTGTTGTAGTTTTCTGAGTTTGTTGGTGTGTGTGTCTGTCTTGAGGGTGGTCTGTGTTTCGGCTCTCCAGACAGCGAGTTGTTTGGATTTGTCCCAAAGTAAGGGGTGAATCTTGTTGCTGAGTCTGAGGTGAAGTGTAAGAAGATCTTTGTTGATTTGGTCTAGGAGAAATCTTTTTGTGTGAAGTTCATTTCTAATTAGGGCCAATTCTGTTCTTTTTAGGATGCGTTTGGTGGCTGCTGTGTTGGTGTGGAATTTCAATTGGAAGCTTGTGGGAATTAAATTTTGATCTCGGCAGTTGCATAGGAATGCGAGGTCACATAAAATGGAAGCTCTTTGGACTTCAAGTTTTTCATAAGTCCTGGTCAGATGGTGGGTTTCCTCCCCGTAGAGGTGCAATATTTGTTTTCTGAGGTTCTCGCGGGTATCTAGGCAACGTTTCGACAAAGTCTCTCATTCATCATCTTCAGGCTTGTGTCTTTGGCTTTGTGCAGCCAAGCCCCCACCCAATCAAGTCACACCCCCACTAGCAGTTAAAAGGAAGAAGCAGCTGCAAGCTCCCATTACTCCAAGAAGCACAAAGCCAAAGATACAAGCCTCAAGATGATGAATGAGACTTCGTCGAAACGTCGCCTAAATACTTCCAATTTTACGTAGGAGAAAACCCAAATAACCAAAGATCCACATACAAATACCCGTGAAAACCTCAGAAAACAAAATACATACACACACACACACACACACATATATACACATATATACACATATATACATATACATACATACATACATATATATATACACACACACACACACACGTGTGTGTGTGTGTGAATATATATGTATGTGTGTGTATATGTGTGTGTGTGTGTGTGTGTGTGTGTGTGTGTGTGTGTATGTATGTATGTATAAAGGAATGTTGTAAAAATGAGAGCAATTCACCAAAGTGGTGCAAGTTTCCCCCAAAAAAAATAAAATTGCAAAAAAAAAAAAAAAACAATTGCAAAAAACAACAACCCACAATTGCAAAAAATTAAAAAACCCAAACTTTTTCAATCTCCCCCAAACCTCATCAGACCTCATAAGTCTAATTCAAGCCCCCAAAAGCTTCAAAATGCAACCTCCCCTCCCTTGCAAAAGAAAAAAAACCCTCCTTGGAAGCAGAAAGCTAGCATCTCAGCCTCACCCTTCTCTATCACCCTATAGCGGCCCTTCTTCTTGCAAACGAAGCCCCCTCCACTGACTCTGATGCAGGAGAGCCAGGCAGGCCCCCCACAAGAAAATCCCCCAACCCCCACCCCTCTCCCTGGTCCCTCGCGTAGAAAGGTAGCATCTCAGGGTCCCTCTGCTCCCAGGGACCCCCTTTTTCTTCCAAGACAGCTTTTACCCCCGTTTCGTCCCTTTTAGGGACAAAACGACCCCTCCCCAGTAAAAATACGACCCCCACTCCACCCTGAGCCCCCTCCTCGCCTTATAAACGGCCGCGCAGGCGCAGCTGCTCCCCAAGTGGATTCCGATCGCCGCCATCTTTGCCGCGGCTCGCCTACCCACAATGCACCGGGAGCGCCGCCCTATTAGCATCATTCTTCTTTTCTCCTCCTCTTCTGTTTCCCAGGCACCGGGCGGCCAATCCAAAAAATAGTCGGGCGTGACGTCACTCCACCTAGCAACCGGGGCAGATTTTCGCTCTGCCGGCCCGGGCAGCTGCTGGTTTTGCAAGAAAGATCGCGTTCCGTTCTGTTTTTTGCAACCATGGCGCGTCTCGGCCTGTTGCACGGTTGCATTTTGGCGACCCTGCTGGTGGCGGCGCTCTGTTTAAGCCCCGGGGCTAAGCCTTCCTCTGCCTCCGGGGGCGCCGAAGCTCGGTGCGAAGGTGAGGAAGGGGGGGGTGTTGTGTTGCACCCGCGTGCAAAACGCGCTCCCTTTCTGCTGCTATAATTAGCCTGTGGTGGATTCCAGCATGGCTGGCTTGCTTGCATGCCCTTCCTGAGATCCTGAGCTGGAAGAGCAAGCGCTGTTTGCAAACTGCCTGGAGTTGTGGGCTTTTGCATGTATTTTTTTTAAAAAGTGAACCTCCGCCCCCTTGCAAATACTGACTCACCTTTGCAGAGGAGCTAAGGAGAGTTTTTCAACCTGGGTTACGTTTTTAAGACGGGTGGACTTCAACTCCCAGAATTCCCCAGCCTGCACAGCCAGCTGGGGAATTATAAGAATTTAAATCCACAAGTCTTAAAAGTTGCCAAGGTTGGACACTCCTGTTCTAGGCAGATGGAGAGAGAGCGACTTTTTTTCCCCACTTCTTCATTGCAGCGTCCACCTGGTCACATGATCAAAATCCAGACCTTTGACAAAGGACTCGTATTTATGACTGATTTCTAGATGAAAGTTAGATGATAGATAATAGAAAGAAAGAAAGAAAGATAAAAGATAGATGGATGAATAGATGGATAGATAAATGCAGCAATCGCCAACCGGTGGGCTGTGAGAAAATTTTGGTGGGCCGCAAAGAAATCTCACCCCAGAGCACCCCCCCAAAGCAATTAATCCAGGTTGCGCAGAAACACAAGGCTGCTCAGCCCACATGGCCCCCGGGAACCCTCCCCACCCACTCACTCCTTACCCGGCAAACTTGCCTGCTAAATTGCTATTTTTCCTTTTTCCGACCATCATCTGTTCTGCTGTGCCAGGAGATTTAGATTAGCTGGAAAGCAGGAAATTGTTGCATTTCTTGCTTTCTAGCTAGTCTTTAGATCTTCGGCTCTGCTTTTAAGCACAACTGAACCTCCCTTAGGACTGAAGGTTCTATTATTCAGTGCAGACTCACAGCAAGCAAATTTTATGTGGCAGACTCAGGTAGCCGATGGCAGATAGATAGATCACTGAATGATTCTGTGAGCAACTCAATCTGCCTGCTTGCTTTGCCTGATTTTGGGTAAAAGTTGCTCTTTTTTATAAAAAAAAATCAATATTTATATCAATATTTATAGTATTTACATACAAGCCATGCCCAGCCAGTCCCATGACCACCAAGCCGCACCCACAAATTAGGCCACATCCACAGAACCGGTTAGTGGTCCCTGGGATTTAAAATTATGAGTTTGGTGGTCCCTGAGGTCCAAAAGGTTGGCGACCCCTGCTTTAAAGGAGCTCTTGGCTGTATCATATTTGAATATACAACAGATAGTGACAGTTCAACGTTACAACCGCCCTGAAAAAAAGTGACTTATGGCTGTTTTTCACAGTTAGGACCGTTGTAGCATCCCCATGGAAATGCGATTTACATTCAGACGCTTGGCAATTGACTCACATTTATGACAGTTGCAGTGCCCAGGGATCATGTCATGCAACCTCAGTGGAGAAGCCAGATTCACTTAACAACCATGTTGCTAACTTAACAGCTGCAGTGATTCACTTAACAAGAGGTTGTAAAATGGGGCAGAACTCACATAACAAATGTGGGGGAAGGGCCTACGCTTACAGGGGTGTGATCATAATAAAACTGCAAGCACAAATAATAATGTCTTTTCTATATAGAGACACTGAAAATTCAGGGAAGGACATGGAAGGAAGGAGGGGAGGGAGGGAGGAATTTCAACATAAAATGAGTTCTGCGTTTTATTTTTATGTGTTTTCATTTTATGAATTATAATAATGAATTCTACCCTCCGAGTTGGAAACTTTTGGTGATCCATTTGTTTAACCCTAACCCTAACATTTTTTGTGCATTGTGTGTATTTACTTTTTCACATTTTGTTTTTTGTTATTTTACAGTGTGTCAAGATTTTTTGGAAAGATTCTACAGTTCTTTGAAAAAAAACCATTCTGATTTCTCCATGGCTTCCATAGAGGAGGAGTTAATTAAGACTTGCATGGAGGCAAAAGGCAAAGAACACCGCTTGGTATGACCTTCTCTCTTCTCTCCATCAAGCAGAGTTTAGATTTTTTTAAAAAATGTGTCCTTCAAATCCATGTTGACCTCTGGTAAATTCACACACACAGCCATGCCATTTACTTCACAATACTACAGAACCGATTTGCAACATCTTTCTTCCAGAGTGTATGTGGGTTTTTTTTACACACTTTTGTTTCAACTTGTAACCCAGGTCTTTCTGGTTTTCTTTAGTTATCCCCTATGCAACTACTAATGAGACCTATCATTGTGCGGCTTCTAAGTCCCTGAGATAGTAGAATAGAGTCTGCACTACTATTACTGTTAATCTTCTCATCACACCTTATCACCCATCCCTTTCCACTTATGACTGTAGGACTGTAACTTTGTTGCTTGCATCCTTACAATTTATATTGACTGTTTCCTAGTATGATTTGATTGCTTATTGTACTCTGTGACTATCATTAAGTGTTGTACCTGATGATTCTTGACTCTTGACGAAGGTATCTTTTCTTTTATGTGCAATAAGATCATTTGCACCAAGACAAATTCCTTGTGTGTCCAATCACACTTGGCCAAGAAAGAATTCTATTCTGTTCTGTTCTGTTCTGTTCCTGATTCAATTCTATTCCATTGCATTCCATTCCGTTCTATTCCTACTCCTACTCCTATTCTATTCTAATATTCTGCATTCTATTCTATTTTATTCTATAATTTCGTTTGAAGACTTCTGGCTATGAAAACTCAGGGAAGAAAACAAGGATGCCCAACCATTCATTTCACCTGTGTGTTATTTTGTCTAGTGCTATTACCTTGGGGCTACCGAAGACGCAGCTGCCAAGATCCTCACTGAAGTCAGCCGTCCAATGAGCGGCCACGTCCCTGCGGCCAAAATCTGCGAGAAACTGAAGAAAGTCGATCTTCAGATTTGTGAACTCAAACACGGTATGGAGGAAGTCAACAAATGTAGGCCAGTTAAGCACACGATCAAGAACCTTCCGTAGTATTTACAACTGGTTTACCTCTCCTGGGAAGGCACTGATGATCCTGATTTTTTAAAGGTGTGGGCTTTTACAAGCTCAATCACGCCTGTGGGTAACACAGAGAACCATCATGTAACCATTGTTTGCCCTTTCAGACATGAGTCTAGAGCAGGGGTCTCCAAACATGGCAACTTTAAGCCTGGAGACTTCAACTCCCAGAATTCCCCAGCCAGCCTAGAGGACAGCCAGCCAATCAGCACTGAGAGGGATCTTCTCAAAGAGGTCAACATATTGACCTCAACCATTTGACCGCTGCTTCACCTGATTTTTTTTTTTTTAATCTGTGTCATGCCGAAAAGCTTATTCTGTAAAGATAACTCTGTCTTGGTGCAGATTGATAAGTTACTTTAAACACCAACAAGGTGGTTGGTCCATTCATAAGTAGCAATATGTCAACTCATAAAGCATTTCTATGGCCGTTTTAGAGTTGCCAACAGAAAGGGAGGGGGGGGAAAGGGGTTTGAAAGAGAAGTGTGGCAGTTTGGAAATCAAAAGTGCATTCCATAAATGTTTTCAAAGATAGTAACTAGGTGACTGAAGTTTCTGCCGTGCAAAGATCTAACTGGAGAACATGATTGATGACTCTGGGCTATGGATGTGTCCCATTGGAGAATATGAATTACGAGACACCCAGGGGGTGGGGAGAAAACCAGGGTCAAGGGTGACAGTGAAAAATGTGCCTCAGAGTCAGCTACACCCAGGTACTGCTGGACATGTTAACTCCCAGTAAATCCTGTTTAGTTTTGGAAAGTAGGCTGGATACTCGTGATTTAATTGGAGTAATTGCCAGAATCCTGATACAATAATTAAGAGCAGTCCTTGACTTCTGACCACAACTGAGCCCAACATTCCCATTGCTGAGGGAAACGTGTGAAGTGAAATTTTGCCCTGCCCTGCGTTGGGATCGCAAAGACGCCATGACGGCATCATCAGATGGTGATTATAAAAGAAACAACGGGCCACAACTACATCACTGTCAGGGGGCTCTCTCTGTCTGCTGCCAACCTGCAACCACCCGTAATCATCTGCCTTGGCACAGGTAATCCTTGGCTTACGATGGCTCGTTCAGGGGCAGTTTTACAAAGTTCAAAGCCAGATTCACTCAACAGCTGTGTGGCCAACTTAACAACAGAAGCAATTCACTTCCGTGGCAAAGAGAGATCGTAAAATGGCACAAAATTCATTGAGCAGATGTTTCACTTTAGCCACATAAATTTTGGGCTCACTTGGGATCACAGGTCAAGGACTACGTGTTTCCTTTAGAAGTATAGGATGCATTTAAGATATTTTAAGTTTACACTTTATAAGTGTGAGTGTGTATTTATGTGTGTCTGAGAGAGAGAGAGAGTGTGTGTGTGTGTGTGTGAGAGAGAGAGAGAGAGAGAGAGAGAGAGAGAGGGAGAGAGAGAAAGGGAGGGAGGAAGGGAGAGAGAGAAAGAGGGAGGGGAGAGAGAGAAATAGAGAGAAAGAAAGGGAGGGAGAGATAGAGAAAAGGGAGGGAGAGAGAGAAAGGGAGAGAAAGAAAAAGGGAGGGAGAGATAGAGAAGGAGGGAGAGATAGAGAAGGAGGGAGGGAGAGAGAAAGAAAGAGGGAGGGAGGGAGGGAGGGAGAGAGATGGAGAGAGAGAAAGGGAGAAAGAGAGAAAGGGAGGGAAAGAGAAAGAGAGAAAGGGAGAGAAAGAAAAAGGAAGGGAGAGATAGAGAAGGAGGGAGGGAGAGAGAAAGAAAGAGGGAGGGAGAGAGAAAGAAAGAGGGAGGGAGGGAGGGAGAGAGATGGAGAGAGAGAGAGAAAGGGAGAAAGAGAGAGGGAGGGAGAGAGAAAGAGAAAGGGAGGGAGGGAGAGAGAGAGAAAGAAATAAAGAGGGAGGGAGGGATAGAGAGAGAGAGATGGAAAGAGAGAAACAGAGAGAGGGAGAGAAAGAGAGAGTGTGTGTAGTGGTTCTACTTATTGTATTAGCAAAATTCTAAACAGTTGTACACAGGCCTGTGTCCAAATATCATCTGTGCTCACATGTTCGGTCCAGAAATACAAACCTAAAGGAACTTTCAGAAGGGAATGCAAGACTGCTTGAGTTGATCTAAAGTTTTCCGTGGGATTTGGCACTTCCCATTAAGAAGGGTAAGCAAACTGCCTTCAGAAAAGAAAACGAGAATGAGAACCATTTGTGAGGCTGTGTCTGTACAGAGTCGCATTATTAATTGTTTCCATATGCGGAGACACCACGTCACTTGAGGCTTTCTGCATTCAAAGGCCTGGAAACGGAGCGACCCGAGGAGAACCGTTTGGGAAGAGGTGAGCTACTCAAAGCACAGCGACCAAGAAGCTTCCCCCCCACCCCCCGGCCCCCCATGCTAAAAGATACAAGTACAAAAAAGAATGAGGAGCTCTGGCGATGAATGAAGAGGAGAGGAGCTCCGTGGCACCTTCTAGTTGACCAAACCTCTTCCGATTCCTTTCGTTTCTCCTCCAACCAGCCCAGCAGTGAGGTGACCTCTGGGAGGGAGGGACCGCTCTCTGTGTAAGCTCATGATCCCCACCCTTCGGTCCAGTAGTCCCTGGGTGTGGAGTGGGGCCATCCCTGGAACAGGGGAGAGGGCCTGAATCCCTCAAATTTTGAGAAATCACCGTAGAGGCTAGCTCTGTTGCTGTGAGGCCTTGTGATCTTCTGTGAACATTTCACCGTTTCTCTCTGCAGCTTTCAGAATAACAAAGTTAGACATTTCAGACAAATGGTTGTTCAATCTCTTCTTGAAAACCTCCAGTCATGGATGGAGCAACCACAACTTCTGGAGGGAAGCAGTTCCACTGGTTAATTGTCCTCACTGTTAGGACGTTTCTCCTTGGTTCTAGATTGGTTCTCTCCTTGTTTGGTTTCCCTCCATTGCTTCTTCTCCTGCCCTCTGGTGCTTTGAAGAACAGTTTGACCCCTCTCTTCTTTGGGGCAGCCCCTCAAATAGAAGAAGACTGCTATCACGTCACCCCCTACTCCAGGGGTGTCCAACCTTGGCAACTTTAAGACTTGTGGACTTCAACTCCCAGAATTCCTCAGCCAGCTTTGCTGGCTGAGGAATTCTGGGAGTTGAAGTCCACAAGTCTTAAAGTTGCCAAGGTTGGACACCCCTGCCCTACTCCTTCTTTTCATTACACTAGACCGCTCCAATTCCCGCAGTAGTTCTTCGTGCTACTTTAGGGTCATCGTAGCAAATTGGTTCAGGATGTAGATGTATATGTAGGTATCTGACTTGGCTCATCTGCTTTTACAGAGAGACAACTTGATTTAACTTCAGTGGATCTATCGAAGATGAGGGTGGCTGAGCTGAAGAGGATCCTGGAGAGCTGGGGAGAAGTTTGCAGAGCTTGTGCGGAAAAAACGGACTTTGTGAACCTGATTAAGGAGGTTGCTCCCAAGCATACGGCGGCTCCTGCAAAAGCTGATCTTTGACGGGACGGTTTAGGGTCTGCTTGGGCAGGGGGGGTTGGACTAGATGACCTACAAGGTCCTTTCCGACCCTGTTAACCTGCATCTGAATGCTTTCCGCTCAGCCTTAAGTATGACGTCGTGATTTGATTTCATTCATCAGGACCCTTCCGAAGAAACTGAAGAAATTGCTCCTAGAACTCCATGGATCTCAAGGACTTCTGCGGGGAAGGAGGAAGAATCCAGGGGATGGACATAATCCATGACTGGGTGGAAAAAAAAAGATTTCTCAATTGGAAAAGCACGGGGGGGAACAGTAGAATCTTTTGCAATTGGATTAACTGATGACCCTGGCTTGAAGAACAGCTCAACATATGAAACCCTTTCTCCAGATTTCAATCCCTGCCTCCTCCGTGGGCAAGGGATCTCTCTGGATCTCTAGGGTGCCCTATTTACCTTTTTTCCCCTCCACCCATACCTGACAGGAAATGTTGGTCTTGGTACGTGTGTGTGTGTGTGTGTGTGTGTGTGTGTGTGTGTGTGAGAGAGAGAGAGAGAGAGAGAGAGCAATGCAAACTCTCCTGGCTTTTGTGCAGGTATTGACATCGCATGAATAGGGGGCGGAGCTTGCAGGGTGTCACTCCACCTGGTCAAGTTTGTGCCTTCCCTTGCAGGTGCCCCTGCCAGGACAACAAGTGGCACCTTCTTTGCCTTCCGTGGGAGACAAAGCAGCCATCACCACCGCCTCAGAGTCCCTTGGTCTGGAAGGGGAAACCTGGCAGAATCCTGATCAATTTCTCCCTGTTTCAAAGAGGGGGAGTGAGTGAGAGCAATGATAGATGGATGGATGGATGGATGCGTGGGTGGGTGGGTGGGTAGATGCTAGGAAAATGAAAGGCAGATAGATGAGAAAAATAGATGCGAACAAGATGATAGGCAGAGAGAGAGAGAGAGAAAGATGATTGAAAGAGAAATGGAGATGATAGAGGATGGTTAGATAGGTAGAGGAAAGGTAGACAGATGGATGAATGATAGGCAGATGAGACAGAAATGGAGATGAGGGAGAAGATGGGCAGGTAGAAAGATAGATGAGAGAGAAATAGAGATAGATCGAGGATAGACAGGTAGGTAGGTAGGTAGATGATAGGCAGATGAGAGAAATAGATGAGAACGAGATGATAGGCAGAGAGAGAGAGAAAGATGACAGAGAAAAACAGAGAGATGATAGAGGATGGGTAGATAGAGGATAGACAGACAGATAGCTAGATGATAGGCAGATAGATGAGAGAGAGAGAAATGGAGATGAGAGGTGATAGGTAGAAAGAGAGATGAGAGAGAGAAAGAACTAGAGAGATGAGAGAGGATAGACAGGCAGATAGATGATAGATAGATAGATAGATAGATGATAGATAGATAGATAGATAGATAGATAGATAGATAGATAGATAGATAGATAGATAGATGATGTGTGTGTGTGTGAGAGAGAGAGGGAGGGAGGGAGGGAGGGAGATGGCCAACATTTCACCTTTCAACTGCTGTCTCTCTCAAAAGAGGAAAAAAGGCAGGGAATCTAATCTTCTGGGCCAGCAGCCAAGCTGCTCCCTATGAATCAGCCATTGGAGGCAAAAAGCACGGAGGGGATTGTGAATTTCTTCAGATCTTTGTCGCTGAACATCATCCAAGTTTCCCAAATCAGGTCCAAAAGGGGATTTTCTTTATTTAACCGGGTGCTGTGGATTTACCAGCCAATGAAAGGAAAAGTAGCTATAACATTTGCAAACACATTGCAAGAAGAAATTTGGGTCACAGCGGGCTGGTTGATGTATTTGAATGTACTAATGCTGTTTCAAAGGCTTGAATACATTTTCTGGGTGCTTTTTGTATTCTTCAGTAGTTCAAATGGAAATATTAAAATGCCAGGGTCCTCGAGAAAAATTACCTCTGCCGAGAGTCATTTTTCAACCCTCTGACGATCCGGGGGAAGTAACAATGGGTAAGTTTATTTGCTGTAGCCCAAAGCCAGAGAGAATTAACTTGTGCTTTATGAGAAGTTCATCGTCCTCAGAGAGATGGAGAACGGTTTCAAAACCATTCGTGGAAGAAATAGGACAGCTGCTAAAATCCACCTTTGAGAACCTCAGTCTAAGACGTTCCGTTTGAGATTTGCCACCAGGTGAGAAAACCTGGCTGCACCTGCAGTTTTTGACGGTGTTGAGTAGATCGTGAAAACGGAACAAAGACCTTCCCTCAAAAGAAGGTGAAGTCCATCCAGATTGCAATACATTTGTTGTGTGTTGTGTTGTGGGCCTTCAGAAGAAGCAAGGCAACGAGAAGGCTAGTGATGCTGTTGTCATGTTGTCCAAGATTTTATTTATTTATTTATTTATTTTATTTATTTATTTGATTTGCCAATTGTTTACAAGATAATAAGTATAAGTGTATACATAGTTATGAATACATGAAATGGGTACATATAAGAAAAATAAAAGAATAAGAGAAACAATAGGACAGGGACGGTAGGCACGTTGGTGCGCTTATGCACGCCCCCTACAGGCCTCTTAGGAAAGGGGTGAGGTCAATAGTAGACAGTCTAAGGTTAAAGTTTTTGGGGTTTGGGGAAGAAACTACAGAGTCGGGTAGAGTATTCCAGACATTGACCACTCTATTGCTGAAGTCGTATTTCCTGCAATCAAGTTTGGTGCGGTTTACTTTGAGTTTGTATCTATTGTGTGCTCTTGTGTTGTTATGGTTGAAGCTGAAGTATTCACTGACAGGTAGGACATTGCAATGTATGATTTTATATACCATGCTTAAGTCAGACCGAAGACGGCGTAATTCAAGGTTTTCTAGTTCTAGAATTTCAAGTCTGGTGGCATAAGGTATTCTACAACGAGTAGAGGAGTGGAGAACTCTTCTTGTGAAATATTTCTGGACTTTCTCAATTGTGCTAATATCAGATACGTAATGTGGGTTCCAGACTGATGAACTGTATTCGAGTATTGGTCTAGCAAAAGTTTTGTATGCTCTGGTTAGTAGTGTGATATTACCAGAGAAAAAGCTACGTAGGATTAGGTTAACAACTCTTAATGCCTTTTTGGCTATGTAGTTGCAGTGGGCTCTAGCACTTAGATCATTAGAGGTGAGTATTCCAAGGTCCTTTACAGAGCTTGGGTCATCAACAAGTTCTTGACTATTCAGCTTGTATTTTATTTTCTGATTTTTTTTGCCAATATGTAAGACAGAGCATTTATTTGTTGAGATTTGAAGTTGCCATTTGTTTGACCATTCTGATACATAGTCAAGATCTTTTTGTAGGGTAGCAGTATTGTCTGTGGTATTGAACAGCTTTACATCATCAGCGAAGAGAACGCAATTGCTCTTAATATGATCACAGAGGTTGTTTATGTAGAGTATGAAGAGGGTTGGTCCTAGAACACTGCCTTGGGGGAGATAGACACTTCGAGGCTCTCATAGATCAGTCTAGCATTTGTTTGTTTGTTTCTGCCACTCCAGCCAGGTAATTTGAGGCTCCAGGGCCACTGAGTAAGCCATACCTGCTCAGGTAGCAGCTGTTTGGCTGAGGATTGTAACCTGAGCTTGCTGACGAGATGGCTCTTTTGTGAAAGCTCCTTGTTTGGAGGCTGGTAACAATGCAGTGAAGAGCCTGCCTTCTTCTGAACCTTTTCCTGGTCCTGGTGCTTCTTCTACCCAAGGAAGCCATGCCAGGCGTGCCGTTGAATTCTGTGGCTCTCCATCCTCCACGTCCGACTCAATGAACTCTACGGGATGTCCCATTATGGAAGAGTTATGGTGGACACCTCACCACCTGCTCTGGATTCTTCCCTCTAGAACCATTTTAGGGCTGTTGAGCCCATGAGAAGAATGCCAGTGTTGCTATGGGATAAGCTGTGCAACCTCCCCATATTCATGATGCATCCCTTTCCTTGTTCGACATTGCTCAGCTGCTTCGGCAGTGTGACCGAAAGCCCACCTGTCGATCAAAGTCAGACCACCTGCCTAAGCCCTGAGGAGCAACGAAAGCTGGAGCCAGAAGTTGCCGTCTGTGGGCAGCCGCCACCTGCAAGGTACACCGATTCTCTGAAGCTCCACAAAGATGCCACTAGAGAAGAAGTCTTCAGGCCCAACCATTGTGCAGAGGGACACAACGCTGCAAATCACAACCCCAGCAGACATGTGGGGGTCCCATCCGTGGCTGTTAGGCCTCTGGATCCATCTCTGTTTCCAGATGAAAACTTGGGGCGTGACCCAGCCCCGGTTCTTACACAAATCCCAAGGCCGTCCATCATCAAAGTGCCAAAGGTAAGTCCACCTTTAACCAGCCCAGGTGTACAGTTCCCGCAGGTAGTGCTCACCCTGAGCGCTGCCAGGCAAACTCTGAGCCTTTGATACACCTCGTCCGACCTGCCTTATTTCTTTAGGGACTGAAGAAAAATAGACCAGATGGGCAGAAATAAAAATTATATCCTTTCAACTAAATAGCTCAAGGGGCTGATTTTTAAATTTGAAATGCCATCATCCCCTCCAGAAAAAAGAAAACATAATTTAGCATTAAAAAAAATAGGTCAGCTCTCAATCATGGTGGATAAACATTGCTGTTATGTCCCTACGAATAGCAACATGGACCACAGATCTAAACAAAGAGTCATTCTATAAATGCTTCTGTAGCAAAGCCATAGTTTATTAATATGATTTTTTTGATGACATCATTATATAAACACAGACAAAAGACAATGACTAGGAATAAATGCATCCCTTGTTCCCTCTCTATGTTGTAGCTGAAGCTGAGAATTTGCTAACACCAAGAAAAGCTTTTGATATAGGATGGCTATAGGAGGCATTCCTTCAGATCCTCGGCCGGGCGAATTTAAAGCAAATTTTGCCAAGAAAGAATGGCAAAGCTGTAGCACCATAAAAGGAATGGTTGCTACTTGGTTATGCTCAGGTTAGGTGGAAAATGCGAGCAAGATACTACATTAGCAATGTCTGAATTGCCTGTGGAGACTCTCAGTCATCCCAGTCATGGTTTGTTCCAAAGGGGCTTCTTTTTTCAAGTGGCAACTGGACTTTCTGGTTTTTCTTTGAAGATGTTTTGCTTCACATCCAAGAAGCTTCTTCAGTTCCTCAATTCAGAACTGAAGAAGCTCCTTGGATGAGGAAAAACAAAGAGAGGCTAATTGCCTTTTGAAAAAACACCTTGGGGACAAGTGTATGAATTGTCTATCATCGGATAAATTAATTCCTACAGGCTTAGATTTCATGTCTTTGTATTGTTCTTGGCTGTATTGACTTCTACTTTCCCATGGCTTTTTAAAAAGACAAAATAAAAAAGGATGGCTATTTCAGATCATCATCTTCAATGAAATTAAGATCATGGAGGAGAAGAATATCCACAGAGTATGCTTATAAAAGTCTATATAGGAATCCCATCAATGCCATCAAAGCTTTGCCTTTGTACATCACTAATGGAAAAATAATAATAATTTTACCCAGTCCTGCATCAGTTTTAAAGATCTCTGGAAAAGAAATGGACAAAAGAGATATTTATAGAAAAATATATGTACAATAGTTTTCTCCCCTTCTTGATTCAGCTAGCAGTATGAATGGAGAAGAATTTATTTAGTTCATATCCAAAAATGGCTTTATCTATCTTCCACTTTTACAATCTGAGTAAGCGGAAATTTAATCATCATTTGAAATTCAATAGTCCTTTGAATTTTGTAATTAAAAATTTCCCAATAAGAAGAAAGTCCCCTAATTTCTATAGAGCATGTCTGTGTATATTCTAAATATTTATAAAATATATACAAATATATTTAAAATAATCTAAAAATGCCTGCAAAAACTATGCAATCGCAAAATTGCAAATAAAAATAAAATAAATAAATAAAGTAAAGTAAAAATAAAATAAAAAATAAAAATGCACCAGTGAGCCAAATTTGTTCTAAACTCATACAAGTAATAGCACCAGCTTTTTAAAAATTCTCAAGCTAAACTTTGACATATTTGCAAAAATTGGAAATTCCTTATTTTTTGGTTTTAAATTATATCCTGGGTACCAGCTAAATCTGCATTCACAATGTTTAATATTGCACCGAAGTCTGAACGAGATTTTTAATAATCTTGAACAAGAAGAATAATCCTCATTTCTGCCTATTCATTATCAGTTCTTTTTAGTGATCTTAACACTCGAATGTGCAAACTAACTTCACTCCGGGGAAGAACGGGGGTGTGTGAACAGATGCTCTGAAAATCTTGTCCAGATATTTGGTCCGTGGTGGTACATTCATATCTGTGTGCATGCAGCCGTGTCTTCAAGACACAACTGTCCAGAGAGGAACACCAAAATATTATTGAACTCTGATTTTTTTTTCTTCATTCGATGCAAGCTTCCCACTTGATTCTGTGTCCGTGTTATGCTAAGAATCCTTATTATCTGCATGCATTAAATATTCTCTTTGCCAATTAGACACTAATGTGGTACTGATTTTATGTGCATATTAAATGAACCGCAGGAAATGCTTGAAATCCCACACAAATGAAACCCCATGGGAGAAGCTGTTTCCTCTTTAAGGGGGGGGGGGGGGAACATGTAACCCTAACCTTGCAAAATCTTATTTGTTTGGACTTTAAGCCTCACATTATTTCAGAAAGCCTGCCAGCCCTGTTTGCAGAGAAAGGATTCTAAAAATGGAAGATACGGACACACAACCACACAATCAGAGCTCTGCTCCATTTTTTGCTTTTTAACCTGTGTCGTAATGACATCAAAATGGACAGGGCTGTGATCAAATTTATTGATTTGATTTGATTTGATTTGATTTGTCAATCGCTTACAAGATAATAGGTATAAGTATAAACATAGTGGTGACCTCACCTTCTCGACTCTTTTGGGGGGGAATCCTCCCCCTGCTAAACTGGAAGATAGATCCCGCAACCGATAGAGGGAATGAATTCAAAAGATAGCTGGAAGATCCGAGGATCGCTTTCTATCTTCAACTGACAAAATCGTTTTTGCCTCTCCTGCGTTTCTCTTTTCGTGTTAATGCACAAGGGATCGATGTTCAGTTTTATTTGTTTCGCTGTAGAAATGGACATTAACGCTTGTCTGCTGGGCCTGGCAACAGATCAATTATAGGAAGTCCTCGACCTACCACCGCAACAAAATTTATGTTGCTAAGCGAGACATTTGTTCAGTGAGTTTTGCCCCATCGTACGACCTTCCTTGCCACTGTCGGTAAGTGAATCACTCCAGTTGTTCAGTTAGTAACCTGGTTGTTAAGTGAATCCAGCTTCACCATCGACTTTGCTCATCAGAAGGTCGCAAAAGGGGATCATGTGATGCTGCAAACTGTCATAAATGAGAATCGGTTGCCGAGTGTCTGAATTTTGATCACATGTCCACGGGGACGCGGTATGTGCGAAAAATGATCCTAAAGTCTCTTTTTTTCATAGCCGTTGTAACTTCAAATGGCCACTAAATGAACTGTGCAATGGAACGTAACAGAAGCACTTTAATTCCGATGGACCGAGACGATGCTACAATAATAATTTTATTTTATTTTATATTTTATTGGTTTTTAAAAACAAACATAAACAAACAAAACATAAGAACATCAAGCTATCTTCCATAGGTGTACATACAGTGTGCCGGTTGGTTTACAAATTGTTTTGTGCTTCCATTTCGTAGTCTTCAATTACAATTACATTACATATAATCTCATATTGTCAATCAAAAATTAAATACCTTTTTATCATTATTAATCAATCATTTGACTATACTTTCATTCATTCATGTTTTACAAGATAACCATAATTTACTTAGTTTATTTTATAACAGTTCATATTATCATCCCAAATCTATCCTAAAATCATTTTGTAGTTATAATAAGAAAGAAGTACATTTTTATATATTTATTATTTTCTAAAAGTCTACATATTTCATTACTGTACTTTATTGTCTAACCATTGATAGAAAAGATCCCAAATTTTATAAAATTGTTTATCCTCTTGTTCTCTAATTTCAAATGGCAATCTACTCATTTCAGCACATTCCAATATTTTCTTAATGATTTCCTCCTGTGATGGTATTTTCTCATTTTTCCAGTTTTTAGCAAATACAATCCTAGCCGCTGTTAATACATTTACAATCAGGTATTTCAAGTCTTTACTACATATTTCAGGTAAAATTCCCAATAAAAATATCTCTGGTTTCAAGTCTATATGTTTTTTCATCATTTTTTCCAACCACATGTGGATTTTAGTCCAGTATTTTTTAGCATCCGCACAAGTCCACCACATATGGTAATATGAGCCAGGTGTCTGATGACATTTCCAACGTTTTTCGGATTTATTCTTGAACATTCTTGCTATTCTTGTCAGGGGAAAATGCCACCTGTAAAACATCTTATACAAATTTTCTTTATATGCTGTTGACATTGTCATTTTATAATTTTGAGACCACAATTTTTGCCATTTCTCTAAATCAATCCCATATCCAAAATTCTTCCCCCAAGCAATCATAGTTTCTTTTACTTGTTCTTCTTCTAATTTAATTTCTAATAAATATCCATACAATTTTTTAATCACCTTTTTGTCAGTACCTGTCAAAATCTTATCTAAATCAGTCAGTTTATCATAGAAACCTTCCGTTTTAGAATCTTTATCATACCTTGAATGTATTTGCGCATATGAAAACCAATTCATCTTTATACCTTGTTCCTCTAGGTTTTGCATAGATTTAAGTTCACCCTTTTCATTCAATATTTCACCATATCTAACTGTTTGTTCCTTTTTGTATATTATAGGATAAGAAAATGCTTCAATAGTCGATAACCAGACTGGAGTTTTCAAATAACATTGTCTTTTAATCTTCTCCCAGTTTAACCACAGAGACTCCCGGATATAATGTCTTCTAAAATACTCCTGTGTTTTAGTTCCTTTGTACCATAAAAAAGCATGCCACCCCAACAACAAATCATGTCCTTCTAATGTCAACAATCTAGTATTTCTTAGTGTTATCCATTCCTTAACCCACATCAGATTTGTAGCTTGGTAGTACAACTCCCAATTAGGCAAACCAAATCCTCCTTAATTCTAGCATCTTGCAAAAGTTTTAACTTTATTCTCGCTTTCTTACCTTGTCATATATATTTCAACACAATTTTATTTAAATCTTCAGAGTAGTCTTTTCCAAGCCTAATTAGAATTGTTTGAAACAAATATAAAATTCTGGGTAATATATTCATTTTGATTGTTGAAATTCTCCCTATTAGTGACAGTTGTAAGTTTTCCTATTTCGCCAAATCTAGCGCTATCTGCTGTTTAAGTTTGATATAATTATTCTTTTTTAATGTACTACACCTTGCTGTCAAGTATATCCCCAAGTACTTGATCTTATTCGTGACCTGAATTTTCAATAGGTCTGCCAGTTCTTCCTTTTGTCTTAATAGCATATTCTTTGTCAAGATCTTTGTCTTTATTTATTTTCAAACCAGCCACCTTTCCATATGTCTCTATCTTTTCTATCAATTTTGATGCTGTTTCTAAAGGGTCTTCTAAGATGAAAACCAGATCATCCGCAAATGCTTGCAGCTTAAATTCTTCCTTTTTGATTTCCATTCCTTTTATATTCTTTTCATCTCTAATATTTATGTTTAACACTTCCAAAGTTAACACAAACAACAAAGGTGATAGTGGACACCCTTGTCTTGTTCCTACGATGATAATTTTTCTATTATAGTGGCACATGAAAAAGTTTTCTCCTTTTAATAGTCAAGGTAAGGAATCCTCGCCTTTCACATGGGTGCTAGTCGTTTCTGGCTCTAGGGGGCGCTGCTCCTCTCCGTTCCAAAGCCGAACAGCCAGCGCTGTCCAAAGACGTCTCTGTGGTCATGTGGCCAGCATGACTAAATGTCAAAGGCGCACGGAACGCTGTTCCCTTCCCACCAAAGAGGTCCCTATTTTCCTACTTGCATTTTTTGCATGCTTTCAAACTGCGAGGTTGGCAGAAGCTGGGACAAGGAACGGGAGCTCCCTCCATTACGCAGTGCTAGGGATTCAAACCGCCAAACTGCCGACCTTTCTGATCGAGAGGCTTAGTGTCTTAGCCGCTGAGCCACTGTGTCTCTTCTTTTTTCTCTTTTTAGACTAATCTAATTCTCCAGGCTGGCCGTGTTTATTCCACAATGTCTCTTTCCAGCAGCCAAAGATTTTTTATTTTTATTTTTTGGGAGCAGGGATGGAAAGCAGTCCTCTTGCGTCTTTTGAGGCCCGTGTCTGCTGCAGGTCAAATTCTGCTGCTGGACCGAATATTTCAACTGGATGAGGTTGGTGGGAATTTGGAAAACACCACAAAGACTCCCAGGCAGCGTTTGCTACTTGGGAAATTCTTATTATTCGGAGGACGGGGAGAAGCACAAAACACAATTAAAAATTACATTTAACCCATTCTGAAGGGAATTTAAGGGCTAGTGCTAACCAAAAATCACATTTTCTTTTCAATGTTCATTGCCAAGAAATAACAGAATTGTCCTAATGCATTGCTATTAAGAAGTAACAATAATTTAAAGGCTGGAACTCTTGGGACCTTAGTCAACATAAACTCCTTTCCCATTTCCCCCCCTAGTTCATGCATCTTTCATTCATCTGTTTTCAAAGCGGCTCACTCTACAATTCATTTTAAAGGGGGTTAAAATCTACCTTTAAAGGGACAAGAAGGCAATTACCCACATCTTCTAGCTGACTTATTCCACAAGGGACCCGTTCTCCAAAGATTTAGGATTGCAGTGAAATCCATTGTTATACCAATCGTGATGGAAGCCCTTGGAGCGATACCCAAAGGACTTCCTCAATATCTGGAAATACTGAATTTATCCAGCAAGGACACACTTAATTCTACCAAAAAACAAAACCAAAAAACCCACTCCACTTGGAACTGCCTCTGTTCTTAGAGGCCGCCTTCATCATTCTTCGATCCTTGATTAGGACTCAAATTATTAAATTCCCACCTGTCTTGTCTGACCAAGCTGTGTGGGTGAAGATTGAGGTTGACTTTCAGAAAATGTCCATGGGGTTTTCTTGGCTTGGAGATTGAAGTGGTTTCTTGTTGCCGAGTTGTGGAGTTTTGTCCATTGATTTTGTTGTTGTTGTTTACTTCCCAGTCTACCATCTAGCCACTCAATCTTCAGGGAGTCTCATATCAAAATACTGACCCAGTCTGGACCTCCTTACGTTCTTTCCCAGCTCAATTGTTGCTGGGAATAAAGACAACGATTTACCCAATTATTCTTTACTTAGGAGATAGGCAACTTGTGCAAGGCAGTGTCTTATTGTCTCTGTAGAAAGATAGGGATTGGTTATAGATAATCCCTGATCCTCTGTTATCTACTTCCCTTGAATACCAAGCTTGGTAGAATGCAAAAGTCTCTTTCCTAATGTTTGTTAGTTCGATAGCTGCAGACTAACTGCAGTCCATGTCCTAATCACTTCCAAGCTAGTTCTGTGCAAGTGACCTCTTTAAAAATTAGGGTCTTCAATTGTTCTCAGTGTCATATAATATATGTGGGCATATGCACAATTTATCTGTTTATTTTGTCAGGGTTATGTAGTTTTATATTGGAGGTGGTGACCCTTTGAGAACTGTATGCAAGAAATTTCATTTTAATGTATGCCAATTGGTATATGTTTGCCAAAATGACAATAAAGTTATTGTATCTATCTATCCATCCATCCATCCATCCATCCATCCATCCACCCATCCATCATCTATCTATCCATCCATCATTTATTTACCTATCCATCCATTATCTATATATCTATCTATCCATCCATCCATCATTTATTTACCTATCCATCCATTATCTATATATCTATCTATCCATCCATCCATCATCTATCTATCCATCTGTCCGTCTGTTTGTCTGTTTATCTATCTATCTATCTATCTATCTATCTATCTATCTATCTATCTATCTATCATCTATCTATCTATCTATGTATCTATCTATCATCTATCCATCCATCCATCATCTATCTATCTATCCATCATCTATTTATCTATCCATGCATTATTCATCTATCTATCTATCTATCCATCCATCCATCATCTGTCTGTCTGTCTGTCTATCCACCCATCCATTATCTATCCATCCATTCATCCATCCATCATGTATCCATCCATCCATCCATCATGTATCCATCCATCATCTATCTATCTGTCTGTCTGTTTATCTATCACGGTGGTTTTTAAACTGTATTTTTGTGCTGGTACTGTTCTCCTATTGAATTCATTTTTACATCTGATGAAATATGTTTCCATCCCTAAGCCAGATGGGTTGTTTTAAAGAAAAAAATTGAGATACACATCACAATAATGGATTTCCTCTTTAAAACATGCTCTTACTTCTGTTTCTTGAACATAGCAGTTAAGCCAGGCGTTATTTAATGCTTTATAAACAAGCTGGAGGCATCTGCCTATTGTTCCTTGATTAGAATCATAGAGGATGCTTGGATTAATGTAAGAATAGAATTATTCTTTCCTGATTCTAATTGTTTTGGCCCAACCACAGGATTTCCTTCCTTACAAGCAATTACAGAATATCTGCTTCCTTTCCATCTCTTTTTAACATTTCAGGAATCATTGGAATAGTTGCATTTTCTCAGCATTCTGCAGAAATGTCATTTTTTTTTCTTTCTTGGACCAGATTTAACCCATTCGTTCTGCAAATTTTCAGGATTGTTCAATTTAAACCAGTCCAAATTCATTCAGGTACATGTCCTGCTTCATGAACTATTCTTCACAATATATAAAATAATTTTCTAACTCATTTTGGGGAGTTTTTAGTTAAATTTAGATTTTGTAGTAGCCTTTTTAAAAAATACATGCCTTTAAAAAAGATTACGAGGCATTTTTCTTTTAATTTATCTCCATTTATCTCTTAATCAGTCAAAAATAGATAATTGCATATCCACCAACTGTACCCGAAGAGAGTACACATAATACTGTTTTTCCCCCTCATTTTACTTTCCTATTTCTCTTGCTTTCGTCATCCTTGTTTCTGAGTTCAACATCCTGGCTCTTTTTCACACACACACACAAAAATAATAGTTTGACAATGGAAATTACTTCATCCGGTGCACTGGATAATGTGATCCAAAGTTCAGTTGGAGAAGCCAGTTGTAATCAGTAAGTTTGAAACTCTACAGGTACATTGGAATCCATTTGGTCCACGCCTGGAAGTAGATGAACTGAAGGTATCGTTGAACTTGAACCATATTTGCATCCTTATCCCAGAGCCCTTCCCTTTGTCCTTGTGGACGATGGTTAATTTCAGTAGGAAATATCAACCAGCCATTGAGGTTCTCCTCATGAATCCCACAACTGGAAGATTGTTCTCGGAACAAATAGTTCTCATGTCAATGATTAACCAGAATACGGTGAAGTTTGGCTCCAATCTCTTTCCTCATATGATATCTACAGATTGTTTCCGTGCTGAAAGAGATTCAAAATATGGTGTACAGCTAGTGGGGCAGTTGTGCTACAGCTATGGATTAAGCGAGGTCTTTCGGCCTTATCTTTATGAGTGAGGGACTGGCCCAAAGTCACCCAGCTGGCTCTCTTGCCTGAGGTAAGCTAGAACTCACATGCACCTGGTTTCTAGCCTGGTGCTTTCACTCTCGCCCAAATTGGTTTTTCTCCATGTGAAATTGAGCTGGGTTTTCCTCCCAAACATTTCATCCATCCTGTTTCAGAGGCAGAGGGAGGAAAGGAAAGAAAGATTGCTGCTCGTATCTTTCGATTCATAGAATTAGGAGACGTTGTGTGGGCACAATGTGCCACTTATTCTGAAACAGTGTGTGGTCCCAAAGAGGAAGCCCACCCTCCCTTTTACATCCCATCATTACAGGCATTTTGCTAGCCTGTAATAAGCAGCAATCAGCAGACTCCATGTATAGAAATTACACTAAAGACGATCGGCTGAAATCTTCCTGCAAGTTACAGTCGGGCCCTTTAATTAAAGAGAAGCCATTGATATGCTAAAGAATTAATAACTCCTCCATGGCCAAATGGCAAATACAACAGAAGCCAAAGACCTCATCAAAGGCTGGCTTCGTTCTGGAAAATTAGAGAGAGAAGATGTTTTGAAGTTTTGCGCCCTGCATGAAGGTGGAATCAATGTAGGGAATTTATCGGATAGATGCTCCATTGGGGTTTTCATGCTTGACTTGAGACTCACTCCAAGGGTCCTAAAAACAGGTCATCAAAAGGTCAGTTTGAGCATTCTGGCCACTTCCCAACTTTGAAAGGACCTATAGAGCCTATAGTTGCAACGTATGGCTGTGAAAGTTGGACCCTAAGAAAGGCTGAGCACCAAAGAATGGAGGCCTTTGAACTCTGGAGCTGGAGAAGACTCCTGCTAGTCCCTTGGACTGCAAGGCCATCCAACTGGTCAGTCCTAGAGGAGATCAACCCTGACTGCTCTTTAGAAGGCCAGATCCTGAAGATGAAACTCAAAGGCTTTGGGCCACCTCATGAGAAGGAAGAAGGACTCCCTGGAGAAGAGCCTAATGATGGGAAAGATGGAGGGCCAAAGAAGAAGAAGAAGGGGACGGCAGAGAAGGAGGTGGCTGGATGGAGTCCCTGAAGCCGTCGGCATGAGCTTAACTGGACTCCAGAAGGTGGTTGAGGACTGGAAGGCCTGGAGGAACGTTGTCCATGGGGTCGCGATGGGTTGTACATAACTTTGCAACTAACAACAACAATAATAGAGCCTATAGATTCTTCTGGTTGACACATCGTCTCTCCATAGAAGTCATAGAAATAATGCTATCTTTATAAAGATGGTTTCTTTAGTAGCGGTAGTCCTCTACTTAAGACTGGTTGCTCAGGAGTCATCCAAACTTATGACGGGCCTCCCTAGGGCTCACTTCTGACGTTTCAAAGACTCGATTCCTCCAAAGTCACATGAAGTAATATTGAATGTTCAATAATCAGCCTGCATTTTTATGCCTGTTTTCAGCATCCGTTGGTCAAGTGTCCATGATTTATACATTTTTTTGCTGAAAACCAACATTTTGTTTCTATTTTTTGGTTTAAAAAAATTGCCCATAGCAAACAACAGATTTGCTTAATGACCATAACATTTGCTCTTAATGACTGTAACATTCACGTTAGGACTACTGCATTTGCTTAAACCACCATTGCAAAAAAAAGGTTCATAAAGTCAGGTCTGTTTTAAGACCGTCACAGAGCCTGACTATAAATGGGTAGGCTCCATTACAATCATATGTTGAGAATTACCTGTATCAATCAGCCAAATTCTGAATGTACCTATTTGCACGAATGAACATAAATCCACCCAGAGACTGAGGGGAAAACAGAATGTCTTGTTTTATAACATTGGTACCACAAAGAGGATAATCTCCTCACAGTGGATGAAAGAGTTGATATACAGCATTATTGCCTGATATGATTACTTTCACTAATGAAAACGTTACAGAAAAGCTCCAAAAGTTCACATAAGGTCGCTATGAATGCCTTTCCCTCCCCCAGTTGACTTTTCCCAAATATATTGTCAAGATAATCCATACAGAGTCCTATTAGATTGAACAGCCAGCTAAACGCAAAGCAAAGTATTATCTGGAAGAAAAGCAAGAAGATAGCTGAACAAAAACTTGGTTCTTGAGAGAAAAAAATATTGAAAAACGATAACAATCAGAGTTCTGGGCTTAACACGAGAATTATAATCTAATATTTAATCATTATTAGCCATTTTCCTCGCTAGTTGATGCCAAAAGTCTGAAAACACCTTGTATAATGATTTATGAAAATGACACACACACAAACACACACACACTTCCTTATCCTTTACACATCGCATTGCCTTCCCAAACAAATGAACATTATCATTACTTGAACAGTTCCTTTCCTTCTGGTGCTTTCCTTATTTTGAGTATTATTCTGATTCATGACCCCAGGATGATTAAAGAACATTGCATAATCTCTGGCTGGATCATGAAATGACATCATGGATTCGTTTCAAGAGGATTTCAACGGAATTAACCTTCTCTCAGGAACAGGATTTCAATTACAGATTTTGGGAGCATTTCCTCGTTATTTAGCTTGCTAACAGGTTTGCCACAAGATCAACCTTTGTCATGGAAGAATTATACTTCTACGTAGGACCTCACTAGACCTTGGTTGGACAAAGACACTATGGGATAGAGTTGAATAATCCTATATCACATGTTACTTTCAGCCTCGTATGAGATGCAGCCACGTAAGTCTCGTGCTTAGACTGTTGGGAAGATCCTTCAAGTTCAACCCTTCAGAGCAATTCTGGAACTGCGATGACTCGGGCCGTGACACAAAAATAACAAAGTCACAAAAGTAGAATAAATTCCCTTTAATGCCTCCAACTTGACCCCCACTATCCAATTATCCTTGGCTGGATATCAAACTCTTCCAAAAACAGTCTACGAAGGGCAGAAATGCAGTCCGAACCCAAAGTAAAGATAATTAGAAATTTAAAAAAACAACACAAACCACACTGAAGTAATTAACATGACAAGCCAGGATGATAAATTGCAGACTTTCAAAGATAACGCAGCACCCACAGTTGGAAGGACACCAAAACCCAGATCAACCTCAACCAAGATAATGCACGCTTTGCTTCCAGCAAGGAGCTGTGTGCAAACGCCCTTCTTATCTCCTGTTCTCCCAGCTGCAACTATTGAAAGGAATCAGGGCCCTTTTCTCCCCCCCCCCCATAAGCCACATTGCTCCCTTTTCTGTTCCTCCCTGTGTGCCCTAGGATGAAGAGGGGGTGGCCCTGGGTCTTCCTCTGAATGCCCAGCCGGACTGTGCCATTCCCCCGTTTCCTCCACAGCCACCAGAGCCACACTCCCACTGCCTGTCAGCTGTTCCACCTCTCCCTCATAATCAGATTCCAACAAGGGCATGACAGGAACAAGGAATGATAAGGAAGAATTTGAAGAGGGCTTTGCAAGAAGCAGAAGAAGCAGGAAGAGGCAAGAGAGGACATACCGTAGATTGTTTTTTGGCTGATGATGATTGTTTCTTGAGTACTGCTGATTGGGTCTGATTGGAGCAAGGCTCTAATTCAGGGATGTCCAACCTCGGCAGTTTTAAGTCCTGTGGACTTCCCCAGCCAATTCTCCTGATGAATTCTGGGAGCTGAAGTCCACAAGTCTCTAAATTGCCCAGGGTGGACATTCCCTTGTACTTGAGGGGCTGCCACAGAGAGGAGGGAGTCAACTTATTTTCCAAAGCACCCAAAGGCCAGACAAATAACAGATGGAAAGTGGTCAAGAGATTCAACTTGGAAATAAGGAGAACAATCTAACAGAGAGAACAATCACCCATGGAACAGAAGTTGCCTTCAGAAGTTGTGGGAGCTTCATCCCTGGAGGTTTTCGAGAAGAGACTGTGAGAATTCAAATCTCAACAAATAAATGCTCTGTCCTACTTATTGGCAAAAAAAAAATCAGAAAATAAAATACAGGCTGAATAGTCAAGACCTTGTTGATGATCCAAACTCTGTCAAGGATATTGGAATACTCATCTCAAATGATCTAAGTGCTAGAGCTCACTGTAACTACATAGCCAAAAAGGCATTAAGAGTTGTTAACCTAATCCTACGTAGCTTTTTCTCTGGTAATATCACACTACTAACCAGAGCATACAAAACATTTGCTAGACCAATACTTGAATACAGCTCATCAGTCTGGAACCCACATTATGTATCTGATATTAACACAGTTGAGAAAGTCCAGAAATATTTCACAAGAAGAGTTCTCCACTCCTCTACTTGGTGCAGAATACCTTATGCCACCAGACTCGAAATTTTAGACCTAGAAAAGCTAGAACTACGCCGCCTTCAGTCCGATCTAAGTATAGTATATAAAATCATACATTGCAATGTCCTACCTGTCAATGAATACTTCAGCTTCAACCATAACAATACAAGAGCAAACAATAGATACAAACTCAAGGTTAATCACACCAAACTTGATTGCAGGAAATACGACTTCAGCAATAGAGTGGTCAATGTCTGGAATACTCTACCTGACTCTGTGGTTTCTTCCCCAAACCCCAAAAACTTTAACCTTATAGACTGTCTACTATTGACCTCACCCCTTTCCTAAGAGGTCTGTAGGGGGCGTGCATAAGCGCACCACTGTGCCTACTGTCCCTGTCCTATTGTTTCTTTTATATATATATATATATATATATATATATATATATATATATATATATATATATATATATATATATATATATATATATATATATATATATATTTCTCATATGTATCCATGTATTCATAACTATGTTTTTACTTATACCTATTATCTTGTAAGCAATTGACAAATAATAAATAAATAAATAAATAAAATTAAAATAAATAAATAGTGTAGGGTCTCCTGCTTGGGCAAGGGGTTGGACGATACGACCTACAAGATCCTCTGTTATTCTATTCTATTCTATTCCCTATTTGAAGCAGCTCAAGAGATCATATAAGAAACCTTGCATCCATACTAGACACTATTGTATATTCAGAACTGGATAAAGCAACATCTCGTGGAAAATTCAATGCATTTTTTTCTTTCTGGCTGGGTTTAAACAGTCTTCTTCTCCAATACATCGTGCTATAATAAATGGTTTTCTACCAACCAAATATTTTTCCATTTAAATCTTCATGCCTTCGAAATGTACTGAGCACTCACTTCAGTTTCCTTCCTGCCAGTCCTGCTCAGGTTGAATATGTCCCAATCTGGCTTTATCTTTTTCTTCCTTTTTGCAAAGATTTCTTCTTCCAGAGGAACTGTGACTTTTTCCTGGACCGATGTAGAGATAATTGTCTTTGTTTATTTGACCCATATGCAGTTAGTGTCAAAAAAAAATGAATTGTGCTTCCTTAAGCTTCAGCTTGTCTCTAGGCGGATTTTTATTTTATTTTATTTTATTTTTTTGATACAGTCAATGCAGAAATAGTTTACTATTGACTTATTCTGGAATTTTTAAAAAATATATATTTTCCAATCTATAATTTTGAGATTGTCTGCTGATGGACTCCTATACAAATATCAACAACTACAAGCCTGCTTATTTATTTTTAAGTCCAGCCAAGTATAGTCAAGTGCTACCTTCTCTTTTGATTTTAATCAAAATCAAATACGTTTAGAAGATTGTGTCTTTCTTATTGTCATTTCATTTCATTTTTTAAAAATCTTTTTTTTAAACAAAAAAAAATTGCACACTCAAATACTTGCAATCACAACAATAGCTGGTGTCACGAAAGATTTGAATTATTCCTGTGAATTTATCACCATAGTCACCTTCCTGTGCTTTCCCCCCCCACCCTAAGTAGCAAATAAAAATGTAATTTATTGGGAAAGAGCCGAGTTAGTTCTTGATAACAGGACCATTGGAGCTAAAGACAATTAAGGATTGAACAATAATTTATTTGCTTTGTTGTTGTTGTTGTTGTTGTTGTTGTTGTTGTGCCTTTAAAAAGTCTTCCGCAGGTATAGAGTGTTGAGTGATCCCAACCCAGCAGCTTTAAATTGGTTAGGAAATTGGTTAGAATTGGTTAGAAAAACAAAATTAACTTTTGGATGGGAGGAATTCCACTACCTGGTCTATCCAAAAGAAGGCATCTACAAAAGCACAGGCAAGGCCCTATAAAACCAAATGGACAAGGATGATCCTCACCTGTGTATCTGTTTTCTTTTAAGAGAGGAAGTAGGAAGGACTACCGGTGATCCTCAACTGACAATCATTCATTTAGTGCAGTTACAACAGCACGGAAAAAAGTAATCATTTTTCGCGCTTACCACCGTTGCACCATCCCAATGATCATGGGATCAAAATTCAGATGCTTGGCAGCTGACTCGTATTTATGATGTGTGCAGAGGTGGGATTCAGCCGGTTTGGACTGGTTGTGCAGAACCGCTAGCGGAAACTTTGAGTAGTTCGGAGAACCAGCCAATCCCACCTCTGACTGGCCCCGCCCCTCTCTATTCTTTGCCTCCCATTGAGTCCCAGCTGATTGGCTGGGTCTTCTTTGGTTGCCCTGCACAGGAGAACAGAGCTGGAAAGCAGGTTAGTGGGGTGGGGAGGGAATGGGGATTCTGCAGGATCCTTCCCCTGCCATAACCACCAAGCCACACCCACAGAACCGGTAGTACATATTTTTTTTGTAAATTTTATTTGAGTTTTCACAAAGAGAAAAAAAATACAAATAAAACATCTTTTTTGAAAGTAGCGTAATCCCGGGTTACATTTCTTTGTACAGACACAAATTCAGGTTCATGCTCATTTTTATATTCTATTCCATACCTTATTACTATTTTACATTTTCTGCATAGCTTCTCCCCTCTTTTAATTTTCTCAATTTTATTTTAATTATCTCATCTCAATTCAAATCATTGTATTTAGGAACTTCTGGTTTAAACGGCTTCGGCGACAGACAGAAATCCGCGATCGTGCGCGGTTTCTGTCTGGGCTCGCCGCTGGAGCACCCCGAGCTGGCTGGTTTCGGGGCTAAGCCACCCTATAGAGGTGGTGAAGAGGGGGGAGACCGCCAGCAGGGTTGAGGAGAGCCGCATCTCTCCTCCTCAGCTGGCCATTACTCCCTTTCCCGAAGGCGGTTGCAGCGGTGGTCAGAAATGGCCACCACAAAGAAGAACTTGACCGGAAAAGAATGTGCAGGAGGAAGATAAGAAGTGAAAGTTTTGGCTGACCGGGTTAAATTGTAAATGCAACAACTCAGGTACCCTGGAATTTAAACTTACAAAAAATAACATCACTCCCAAAGAAGAGTCGGAAGCAGCGAAGGAAAGTGAAAAGGGAAAGGTTTGGCTTTTTTTTCCCTTCTCTCTCCTTCCCTATACTGACAACTAAGAGACTTAAATAAGAAATCAGAAAAATCCGCTTTGACATCAATAGGCAATTAAGCTGAAAATAAAACAAAATGCCAAAGGGATAATAAAGATTTCTGGACATTAAAATTTTTCTTTTTCATAAGCAGGAAGGGAGAGAAAAAGAATAAGGGCAGGATCTGGAAGAGGGAGGAGACTGCCTGGAATTAAAAAGAATCTACAGTAAAACTTCAACAAGACTTCTAAAAGATACATTTTAACTGAAACTTTGCAACTAAATAGTAACCCCAGGAAGAGAAAGTGAAAAAAGAGCAAAAAAGAAACAGCTTTTCTGTGTATTTGGATTATTTGGTGATCTTTGGATTCTTGGTTATTATATTTGAATGACTAAAATCAATCGGGTGGTTGTTTAAAAATTTATACAATGGCACCACTTCTGGATGAATTGAAAATGGAACTTAAAAAGATTTTGAACTATGAAAAACAACAAGAAAAGACTGCAAAACAAGAAGACTGGGACAAAGAAGAAGCCATCTTTAATGAACAAGCAATTTTATGTGGGGGGAAAAAGGAAAGGAGGGGGAAGAGAATGGAGAATTTAAGACTTAAAAAAACAACCAAAGAAAAGAAAAATAATTTGAAAAATAAGTATAATACTGGAAAGCAACAGAAGAGGGGAATACAGAAGAGAGAAATAGAAGTAGAGAGACAAGGGGGTAAAAAGGGGAGAGAGAAGAAGAGAGGGAAGAAGGAAAGGAAAAGAAGTTACAAAGGACCGGAGCAAGATATAGAGAAACAGGACCTATTTAGAGATAATGGATGAAAATCTAACTGAAAAAGGGATTCTGTAAAGGTACATAAGATTGTATTGTTATATTAGTAATAGAAATAACTTTAGAAAATTGGAAACAACGTATGATTAAAATGAGGGACAAAATAGTTAGTGTAATTTAGTGAAATGTTTGTGAATAAAATAAGCGAAATAAAATAAATGAGAAAATTGAATTAGGAAGGAACGGGAACATTTTAATTAGTTAATGTTTTATAAAATATAAGTGAAGAGGGGGGGAATTAACTATGGAAAGCTTATAATTGTTCCCATAGAAGTATGATATTTAATTGAAAAGTAATGTTAAAGATGTTAAGACTTTAATGAATATTAATATTAATGATAGAATTGAATTGGAATGGAATGTTGTTTTAATTATATACATTTATAATTTTTTTTTAAGAATACAGTGTGTATTTTAAGAATGTACCAAGCAGAATCCGAATGGAAGTTATGTATTATATTGAATGTTACAACTTTAGGGAAAAGATATAAAGGCGTCATACTCCAATCAGTAACTACAGGAGAAATTTTGTTTAATGAGAAAAGATAATAGATAATTGAAACAGGACAGACAAAAAATATAAATACAATGATTTGAATCGGTAGTACATTTTTTTGACTCCCACCACTGGACGTGTGTCCCAGGGTCACATCATCCCCTTTTGCGTCCTTCTGACAAGCGAAATCAATGGGGGAAGCCAGATTAACTTAACAAAACCATGTGACTAACTTAACAACTGCAGGGACTCACTGGCTACACCCATTCCAAACAGCAGGTGGGATAGGATTCATCCCCATTCCAGCACTACAATGCAACGTACATGAGCCTGCCAGCCTGCAAACAGTGTGGCAAGAGTGGTGTTCTGACCCAGCTCCCCAAAAACACGACAAACCCTCTGACATGAACTCAAATCATTCCTTTATTAGGAATCCCGGCAACCCCGGCAAAAAATTTCTCTCTCACCGCAGGCTAACAAGTCCGTCCGGCCAGAAGATGAATAGTTGTCTGTCACATCTATTCATCTCCACCCCCTGCCCTTTATCCCCAGAGCTAGGGTGGGGCTAACTAGCAGTGGTGGCTCTTCCGTCCCAAGGACCGACCCATAGATTTCCACTGCTCTCCTCTCCTCTGCCTTCTGCGCATCCGCAGTCAGGCACTGGGCCCAGCTGTTCCTCCTCTTCCTCATCAGCCACCTCCAGACCTGGGGGCTGTTGACTCTCCATCTGAGGTCTGACGGACGGCTCAGGCTCCGCCGCCCCCTCTCTCTTTGCCAGCTCCATTCCCTCTCCCCCCCTCGGAGCTCCCAGGTTGCCCTGATGCTGGCCCTGACTCCCACGCCTCCTCCTCCTCCTCCTCCTCCTCCTCCTCCTCCTCCTCCTCCTCCTCCTCCTCCTCCTCTGATTCGCTGCTAAAGGTGCCAGTGGCCGACAGGCCACAACAAGAGGTTGCAAAATGGGACAAAGCTCATTGAACAAATGTGTCACTTAGCAACAGATATTTGGGGCTTAATTGTGGTCGTAAGTCGAGGACCGCCTGACCTTGTGATTTCACCTCCAAGGAAAACCTCGAAGAAAGGGAGCTCAGGAACTGGGACACATTTCAGGCGGAGGAGACAACCTCTGGTTTGCATTTTCCGAAGTAGCTCTCCACTGGGATCTGGTTCTCTTAGTGAATTCCAGGCCTCCCTGTCTATAACCAGCCCCAGGCCGGAGGAATCTTCCATTTGTGGAGGTTCAAAATCAAAAAAACCTGGGTTTGGGTTTCAATTGTGTTGGGAATACTTTGCAGATGGGACAGGAGCAGAGGCCGGCTCGTTCCTTCTTGACAAAGAGTCGAACAAAAGAATTGTCTCCCAGCAGAAAGAAAATATAGAGAGGGGAGACGGGCTCGGAATATTGTTAGTGGGGAAACTATAACGCAAAACCCAGAGAAAATGTTTTTTGAAAAAGGAAAAAAAAAGTCCTCAAAAACCACTCACAGATGGTAACAATAAGTAAGGAATAGGGTAATTTCAGTGCGTTAAACAAACAAGATGAGCCTGTGTCACGTCCGTGTTGATCCAATATTTCTTTCTTCCTTTATTTGATTTGTCAATCGCTTACAAGATAATAGGTATAAGTATAAACATGAGTAAGAATACAGGAAATAGGTACGAATAAATGGGGACTATAGGACAGGGACGGGAGGCACGATGGTGCGCTTATGCACGCCCCTTACAGACCTCTTAGGAATGGGGTGAGGTCAATAGGGGATAGTTTGAGATTAAAGGAGTGGGGGTTAGGGCAGGGGTCCCCAACCACCGGTCCGCGGACCGGTACCGGTCCGTGGAACAAGTCCTACCGGGCCGCTGGCTTGCTGGGCGCCGCCATCTTGTTTTGATGAAAAGTGCTTCCGGTGAGCTTTTCCGGTAGAAAGCTCACCGGAAGCACTTTTTCATCAAACAAGATGGCGGCGCCCAGCTGATGTCGGTACCGGGCCGCGCCATAAAAAAGGTTGGGGATACCGGGCCGCGGCGTAAAAAAGGTTGGGGATCACTGGGTTAGGGGATGTAACAACAGAGTCAGAGAGTGCATTCCAGGCATTGACCACTCTGTGGCTGAAGTTGTACTTTCTGCAATCGAGTTTGAAGCGGTTTACATTGAGTTTGTATCTGTTGTGTGCTCTTGTATTGTTATGGTTGAAGCTGAAGTATTTGTTGACTGGTAGGACATTGTAGCAGATAATTTTGTGTACTATGCTTAAGTCCAACCATAGGATAATAAATTACCGCTAAGTCTTTTAGAAGCCATTTAGATGGGCAAATAGGTAGCGACGACTCCTTAAATCTCATCTTCCTCTTTCTTTCTCCTTCTTTATGCAATGCGATTGGCTAAAACATCAATATTTTGGGGCTACCACTCCAGGAGAAGACAACGCAACCTACCTGTTGAATTAATTTAGTTGACTAGTTAATTCAACATGCCTGTAACTTCCAGCTGCTTAGTTTAGTTTGTGCTTTGTTTTCCATGCAAAGGTTTTATCTGGAGAGTTTGGAAGAGTAGATATCCTGGGAAAGAATTGTGTGAACTGAGACAGGAGCAAACTTATGAACTCATTTCAGGACAGATTTATTTGTACATTTTGACAAGTATAAAAGATGTTCACAGCATTGTACAACTCCCGAAGTCAGAACTCAGTAAGTATCTTTCTAGTTACTGACAAGTTGGGAGATTAATTACAGCTGCATCCAACTTGAAAAACACTCCATGCACATCCTGATGAAGAATCTAGACAGATGTGCCCCTTATGGAAATTGTCATGCGCCTGTCGGAGTCTGAATCCAAGGAGGAAGACGAACAGCTGACAGGGAGTGGATGTGTGGCTCCCTTGACTGGAGGAAACTAGGGAAGGGCAAAGTCCAGCTGGGCAGAGCGGGGGAGAGGTAGAGCAAGGGAGAGGGAATTCAGAGGGAAACCCAGGCCCACTCCCTCTTCATCTTAGGGCACGCAGGGAGAAACGGAGAAGAGAGCAATGGGAGTTGCATGGCTTATGGGGGAGGAAAGGGCCCTGATTCCCTTCATTAGCCACACCTGGAAAGAGAGTTTAAACGAAATGTAAGCTGAGTGCGGCATCTGCTGGGAGCAAACGTGAGTTTATCTTGTGTTGACTTTGGTTATCTGTGTTCCTGGCGTCTTCCCAACTGTGTTGAGTTACTACAATTCCTTCACGTCTGGAATTCCTGCTCCTGCCCTGCTAAACTAATTGCCTCATCTTGCCTTGATTGGACTTTTAGTTGCAGTTTTTGTTGACCATGTTTTGGACTTGATTCTCTGCAGCACAAGGCTGTTCCTGGGAGAGTTTTTCTCCAGCCAGAAGGTAACCAGGACATTGGGGGCAAAGTTGGAGATAATAAAGGGACTCCTACTGATTATCTGACTGGGTTGCCTTTGTGCCACGCCCCTTTGGGTCATCACAGAAAATGCCGTACTATATTTTCTAGAGCAGTTTTGTGAGTTTGTGTTTGTTTTTCCCGGACCAAGAACCATAAAAAGACAACAGTCTCTGGGTAGAGCATCCAAATATCAATAGAAAATAACCTCTCTGTACCGTATGCGGCCCTGAAGCAATATTCCAAGGAGCAGGAATTTCCATTCCACAATCTGTCCTAATTTAATCCATCCCAAGTTTATTTCTGTTCCAGGCAGAAAAAAATCATTGATAAAACTCTGATTAAATGTCACTATTATCTGAGGATTTTCTGGGAATCCGATCTGCTGGGATTCCTTCTGAATAAATGGAAAAGGGAAGCATGTGGAATCTGTCAAGGGTGGTATGACTTCAAATGATACTTGGGAGGAAACCCAGTTGTGTTGTGAGAGTGCATTCGTTTGAGTACAAGTAGTCCTCCACTTACAACCACAACTGACTCAAAAATTTGTACTGTTAAGCGAGAAATTCATTAAGTGGATTTTGCACCATTTTACAACCTTTCTTGCCACTGTCATTAAGTGAATCACTGCAGTTATTAAGTTAGGAACACGGCTGTTAAGTGAATCTGGCTTTCCCATTCTGACTTTGCTTGTCAGAAGGTTGCAAAAGGGGATCACGTGACCTTGGAACACAGCAACCGTCATAAGTATGAGTCAGTTGCTAAGTATTTAAATTTTGATCACGAGATCATGGGGAATGCTGCAACGGTTCTAAGTGTGAAAAATGGTCATGGGTCACTTTTTTCAGTGTTGTTGTAAACTTCAAACGGTGACTAAATGAACTGTTGTAAGTCTAGGACTATCTGTCATGCCCCTGTTAGAATCTGACTCCGAGGGAGAGGAGGAACAGCCGACAGGGAGTGGGAGTGTGGCTCCAGAGGTTGTGGAGGAAACTGGGGAAGGGCACAGGCCGCCTGGGCATTCAGAGGAAGACCCAGGCCCACCCCCTCTTCATCCTAGGGCATGCAGGGAGGAGCAGATAAGGGAGAAATGTGAATGGCATGGTCTACAGGGGAGGAAAGGGCCCTGATCCCCTTTATGGACTGCAGCTGTGAGGACTGTTTAAAAGGACAAACTGAGCATGGCAAAGTTGCTGGAAGTAAAGCGTGAAAATATTTCTAGTCTGTCTGTTCTTATTTGAGTTCTGGGATCCTTCCCAGTGTGTGTATTTTGATATCTGTGGACGTCTTCAAGCCCTTATCCTGCCCGGTCTTCTTAATTGCTTCAGTGTGGTTTGTGTTGTTTTTTCTATTTATAATTTATATGTATTTTGAATTTGAAGGGAAGTTCTTCCTTTTCACAACTGTTTGTGGGGGAGTTTTTTCTCCAGTCAATGATAATTGGACCTTTGAAGCCAAGTTGAGGGACTTCGCCTGTTTTTGTGACTTAGTTCCTTTTGTATCCCACCCTGGGTCATCATACTACCTATAGTAGTTTCTACTACTTTTAAACACCTGAAGTGCTAAACCAGAGTATCTCGTCCTGTGTTTTGCTTCCACTGTGGCTAGTGAGATGCCAATGGGAAGACTATAATTGGCTGAGAATAATACAGTCCCATTTTATTCCTAAAAAAAGATAGCACATACGTGTCTGTGGAGATTCTCATGACACGGGGCAGAAACATCCTGCAGAAAGCACAACTCCACAACGCAGTCCCAAGAAGGCTCCGCAGCCATTTGCACTACTTGGGTGACCCTGAGGACACAGATAACCTACAAGTAGCCTCAGCGTCCTCTCTAAAAGGACACAAATAACCAGCTGTCTGCAAGGACCGTAAGTCCTTCTCCACTATTCTGTCAGAGCTGAAGAAGCTTCTGGGAGGAGAAGTGAAATGTTTTTGAAGAAAAACCAGAAAGTCCAGTTGTCTCTTGAAAAAGCCCCCTTGGATTACAGATAGCCCCTTTTCAGATTAATACATGTTGTTAAAAGACGTACACTAGGAGTGGTAGTGGGGCTTAGAGGGGGAGCTGTAGAGGCAGATATTTCTCTTTCTGGGCACAATGAGACTATATCTGCCGAACTAAACTCCGCATTGGCAACAGGAAGGGCATTCGGCCAGTAAAAACACTCTGCTAGCTCCATTCAGTTGCCCGGACTCCACCCCGCAAGGGATTATGGGGTTGTTAAATGAAGATGATGACGATGATTAAAAGACCTACACTTCTGTGCGCTGCTATCTCGCTTCCTCTAATGCTGTGATGGCGAACCTATGGCACGCCTGCCATGGGTGGCACACAGAACCATCGGCGCGAGCACGCGAGCCCCAGAAAACTTCCCTGCACTGCGCGTGCGTGCACCTCCCAGCTGATTTTTGGCCCGTTTGAGGCCTTTGTCAGCCTCCCGGAGACTCGAGGGAAGCCTCTGCAGCCTTTGGAGGACAAAAAATGGGTTTTGTCAGTTCCGGTATTTTCGGAAGGCCCGTTTTTCAGCCTCCTGAGTTTGCAGAGGCTTCCCTTGAGCCTCTGGGAGGCTGAAAAGGGCCTCAAATGGGCTGAAAACCAGCTGAGAGACGCACACATGCACAGTGCAGGTAAGAGGGCAGGGGGTGTTGCACAGGTAGGCATGGGGGGGAGGGCTGGGCGCATTGCATTGTGGGTGCTGGCATGCGCATGCATGCTTTCAGCCCGTCACAACAGAAGGGTTCGCCATCCCTGGTGTAATGCTTGGAGCATGGCTACCCTGAAGTGACCCGGCTGTCTCCCTTCCAAGGCAGCCATCCTGACTCGGATCCAGAGCAGGCCCATCGATTGGCTGCGATCCAGTCTGAAGCGCTGCTTTGATGCAGATCATCAAAGCAGACCTTAGGAAGAAGATCCCATCCCGCCTCTTCCATTTAGGCAGCCGTTTTGTACATTTGTGCTTTTTCTTTTTTTTCTTTTTTAACTCATCAAGCGTTAACGAGCTCTTTGCATTTCCGGAACCGAATGCGAGGCTTCAATCTCCACTTTCTACTGATTCAGCTGTTTCTTTTCAACCTAAACTCCCAGCAAAGCTTTGTGAGATGAAAGGCCTCTCTGAAATACTGCATAACCCTCACGGTGTGAGGTGTTGTTTTGTTTGTCCAGAACTGTTGCCCTGATGACACTGAACGAACTGGATTTTAAAAGTTGTTTTGCCCAGGAAATAATTTTGCCAGCGAGTGTAGGTACAGAATTATACATAGACTCTCTCGCACTCTCTCTCTCTCTCTCTCTCTCTAGCATGGCTGGCTGTGGGATTCTGGGAGCTGAAGTCCACAAGTCTTAAAGTTGCCAAGTTTGGATACCCCTGGCTTGGAACATTCTCCAGTTAAAAAGAAAAAAAGAAATGGGAATCCAGCAACCTTTTAAAAATTCTATCTGACTTCAGTTCGATATTTCTTTTCTTCAGCCATATCAAGATTTCCACTGACGTCACATTTCCCGTGAAGGCAGGAAATGAATGACATGGGAAAAAGACTTGAAAAATGCTAAATATACAAAGATGTTGCCTTGTGGTGGAAGATGGAGTTCTTCCTTTCTTTTCCTGTACTTTTCCTGTGACTTGAACTAAAAACAGCTAGCTCCGTTTCTCTTTTTGTCAATCTCTGGTATTAATTTTGCTTCACTACTGAACTGTTGCAAGGGAATTTAAATTGTTAGGGATGTACAAGAATGCTATTTGGTTACTCTTCAAGCTGTAGAATAATTTTTTTCACCCCTTTTGGGCCAATTTTCTGCAGTTGTCTGCAACTTCCCGCTGGTTTGGGATGCTAACAATGTTTATGCAGATATCTAGAGACTAGCCGGCTAAAAAAAATGGCTCCAGGGATTAAAGTTTAGTCATCAGGCTAAATATTTCATGATATGTTTGTCCCTAGTTGACAATGAACAACTGTAGACCAGAATGTACTACAAATAAAATGCAATGTGTAGGAGAAGAGCAGGGGAGCTGGGGTGAGTGGAGTTAAGCATGCCATCAGTTTGGAATCCTTACGTTGCCATAAACGATCTAAATCCAACCCCTCTGGAATTCCGTTGCCCCTTATCTGGCACCAATTTAATTGTTATGCCCCTGTTAGAATCTGACTCCGAGGGAGAGGAGGAACAGCCGACAGGGAGTGGGAGTGTGGCTCCAGAGGTTGTGGAGGAAACTGGGGAAGGGCACAGGCCGCCTGGGCATTCAGAGGAAGACCCAGGCCCATCCCCTCTTCATCCTAGGACACGCAGGGAGGAGCGGATAAGGGAGAAATGTGAATGGCGTGGTCTATGGGGGAGGAAAGGGCCCTGATCCCCTTTATGGACTGTGAGGACTGTTTAAAAGGACAAACTGCGCGTGGCCCAGTGCTGGAAGCAAAGCGTGAATATTCTAGTCTGTCCGTTCTTATCTGAGCTCTGGCGTCCTTCCCAGGGTGTGTATTTTGATATCTGTGGACGTCTTCAAGCCCTTATCATGACTTGTCTCATTAATTGCTTCAGTGTGGTTTGTGTTGTTTTTTTTCTATTTATAATTTATATGTATTTTGAGTTTGAACGGAAGTTCTTCCTTTTTGCAACTGTTTGTGGGAGCGTTTTTTCTCCAGTCAATGATAATTGGACCTTGGAGGCCAAGCTGAAGGAATGAAAGGGACTTCGCCTATTTTTGTGACTTCGCTGCTTTTGTATCCCACCCTGGGTCATCACATTAATATTGAATTTTACTTGACTAGATTCTTGTGTATAGGCTCGATCAATAAATCTTTTGAATTGCAACTTAATATCTGGCCTTGATCCTTGGCTCCGGACACATGGGATGGTTTTTCACAGAACACCTAAAACTAAAATAAATGAACCCTCGTACGTGGCTTGTCGCAGGTCAAAACAGAATGGAGCTTTGGTCCTGTAGTGACAGCTCCCATCTTGGCCAGCATCAGTAGTGGGATTCCAAATTTTTTTCCCCACCAGTTCTACGAGAGAGCGCTTCGCTTTGCACATGCGCGCAGCAATGAAAAAAACGCCCTTTGCCAGCGCTGGTGAGGTAAGCTGCTTTTTAGCTCAGCTGAGGCGCGGCCACATAGGACAGGATAAGGCAGGGGTGGGTGGCTGGGCAGGGCCAGTTAGAAGTGGTATTTGCCGGTTCTCCAAACTACTCAAAATTGCCGCTACAGGTATGCGAGAACTGGTCTGAACCGGCTGAATGCTACCTCTGGTCAGCCTGTGGATGGATATCTATCCTCGGAGCCCTGATCAAACTGGAAATAATTTTTAGAAGTGGTTAGCATTTTCCCAATAGTACCGCTGGGAATAACACTACGTAATTGTGATGAAGCATCATTCCAATATCAGGAGTTGATTAGGATATCCCACCTCCATCCTATTTTTGTATCTAGTCCCTTTTGGTTCAAGTTCTTGGTTAATTTTTAAGGCTGAAGGTTTTTCAGGTTTTTAATATTTATCATTCAGAAGGTATATAACAATCAGATATCCATCCAGAAGGTAAATAATGACACATTGAGGTCTGAAAGTCTGAATGAACTCAAGTCAGAGTTCACAGAATTCTGCTTTATTTTATTATTGGTATTTTATTTACTGTTCAAGACCCAGTCGGTGTTCACATTAAATTTGCCACCAATAAAGTGATTCCCCAAGAGAAGGGGGTGAACTGACACCAGGGAGCAGGTCAAACTCCCATGCCACAGTATCCACATTATAATTTTACTCATAATATAAATGGCATGGTAAAATAGATCATTCTGGACAGCAAATCCATGCTTAATCACATCCAAAATGTCTTATTGATTCCATGGGCTCTTGCCTATGGTACTTCATATAGAATTTACTAGCTCTATACCCATGCTTCGCTACGAAACTATGTGATCAGGCTTAGTTTTTAGGGAAGAAAATAAGAAAAAGAAAATTTCTGCCTCTGCCTACCAGCATCCACCTGGATGTATTCACCTGGCTAGCATCCTGTCAGTGTGTGAGAGAGTTGAGGGCTGTTTGGAAACTGAAATGGTATTTGCTGTGTGAGCAAGAAGGAGACAGCAAAGAGCCTGGGCGTGGCTTAGCTCAACTATTCTGTACTAAAGCTGCTTGGTGCTGCTGTGAAACTAAAACTGGAACTCCTCTCCTCTGCTTGTGTTTTGCATTTGGAAGAGATTTCTTTTCAGGTGGGGAGGGGGAGTAGAACTCCTTAGCATCAGAGCGTGTTAATAATAATGATAATAATAATGATAATGATGATAATAATAATAATAATAATAATAATAATAATAATAATAATAATAATAATAATAATAATAATAATAATAATAATGGAAATACTCTAAATGCTCTGAGGGTCATTTTGAAAAATCCTTTCTTAGTGAGCCCCTACGAAGCCAAGAGGAAGCTATGGGCCAAATTTCAAGTTTGTAGGCTTGACGGTTCTGGAGAGTTTGTGATGATGCCTGAGTGCTTTTTCACTTTTATTTATATAGATTCCTTGTATTGGCTCTTTGTGATTTTTATACACTTGTGCAAAACAACAGCCTGGCATATAAGCAGATATTCTGGTATTGGGCAGGTGGCAAAACTAAGCGAAACCTTCGTACAGGAGCAAGATACATCACAATTCTTTTAAGGACAAGGAACAATTAAATGATGCAAGCTAAATTTTCCATTTTCCTATTGAAACAAAATAAATTGTTTTGTCCATTTTCCCCTGTTACGTTCATGGAACATTAAGGTAGTTCCTGACTTATGACCATTTGTTTATAGCAACCCTTTGTAGTTGCAATGACTATAAAATGACTTACAGTCTGTCCTCACACTTAAAGGCCGTCGTAGCTGGGGGGTGTCACATGATCAAATTTTGGATGCAACTCATGTGTATTGACAATGGTTGCAGCATCCTGAGGTCAATGATGGTTTTTTGCGATCTTCCCACCGCAAAGCTTTCCCATAACCGAAGTCAAGTGGGGAGGCCAGATTCGCTTAATGACCTCAGGATTCACTTAAGAACAACAGGGATTCGCTCGACCAGCATGACAAAAAAGAAAAGGTCATAAAATCAGGTGTGTCTCACTGAGCAACCGCCTTGCTTAGCAACGGAAATCCTGATTCCGTTTCCAGGTGTAAGTTGAAGGCTGCCTGTATTAAGTTGTCTTCTAAATTGGAATTGTAAAATTATAGAAGTGGGTTTCCCCCAGTTATTCTCTTCACGTTGAACTCTTGGAGCATTCCTGCCCTCTGTAGATTGCTGTTGAAGATATTCAGCTCAGAGACACAAGGGGGAAAAAAGAATATACACCCCCTGGTTCTAAAACTTTAAAAAGTTCAATACTTTTATTATCTTCTACTAGCTTAAAAGGAGAAAAGGCGTTAAAAGGTCATCTTGAAAGTATATTAATTCCTGAATAATATTGATTCTTAATTGATCAACCATTTTATTAATATGTTGCTTTTATTTTCTCTCTCTCTCTCTCTCTCTCTCTCTCTCTCTCTCTCTCTCTCTCTCTCTCTCTCTCTCTCTCTCTCTCCCCCTTTTTCCCTTGTTACCATTGGTAACTACACGAGAGGAAAAGCAAGACAGAAAACAAGTGGAATTATTCAAGCTTTCAGGTTTCCCACCCTCCGACGATGATCTGTTTGCAGGTATGATCCATTAAATATTTATTGCTTGGCAATTATATCGTGCACAAAAACGGATCTCTGGCAAGGAAGAAGGCCTGTTTGTCAGGCCTCAAAAGTTGCTGATGGGCTCCTTTTGCACGGAGGGTGAACCCTTGCCAAGGCGGCTGGCTAAGATCAGCCGGGGAATTGCACTGCATTAAGAGCGGGTCCGGATGCAAAGGGAGAAAGCGATATATCGCCCCACCTAAGTTTCCTTTAAGATCACACAACATATATGTTTTCTGTATGTGAAGCTTCAGGGGAACAAACGACTCTGAGGGAGCATTTTCATTAAAGAAATCAGCGGCATCGGGTCCCCAAATAATCAAATTACAAACATCCTCTGTGTGTGTGTGTGTGAGAGAGAGAGAGAGAGAGAGAGACAGAGACAGAGACAGAGACAGAGCGAGACAGACAGAGAGGCAGACAGAGAGACAGAGACAGAGAGTGAAAGAGACACAGAGAGAGAGACAGAGACAGGGACACACACACACACACACACACACAGACAGACAGACAGACAGACAGACAGACAGAGACACAGAAGACAGAGAGAGACAGAGACACACAGACAGAGACCGAAAGACAGAGAGACAGAGAGAGACACACAAAAGATAGACAGAGACAAAGAGACAGGGACAGAGAGAGCCCTTTTGATTTTTGACTCCTTAACTGAGCAAAGGGACACTTTGATGATCGACATCAGTCTTTTTTCAAATTTGACAACTTTAAGACGGTGAACTTCAACTCCCACAGATTCCCCAACCAGGGGATTTCTGAGAGTTGAAGTCCACACATCTTAAAGCGTGGATTGGCTGACAACACTGTGTTAGTGAATTCTAGCTATTAACTACTTAGGAGTTTCCCATTTCTTTAAAACAAACCCCCACGGCGATGGATGTAACTTTCTCAGTCCAGGTTGTTTTTCTCTGTAAAAACAAACTTTTAAAAAAAAAAGTTTAGACCACTAGATGGAATCTTCCTGGCGCAAATAATTCTGGGCATAGTTCACTACTCCTCAAATACTACAATTCTGATGGGTTGTTGTTCTGCCGAGTTGCTGTTTTTTCCAGAAGTAAAATAGAGCTGTGACATTTTGTCGATTTGCGTTCCCTAGTTCTACAAAACACAAAGTGGCTTAACATATACGGTAGTTTTCCAGAAATGAATTCAGGGCCCAGCAAAGTCCACTCTGTTATTTTAAGAGAAGGGAAATGATTTATGGAGGTGCTCAACGAATGAGAATAACGGTTGATTTCCTTTATCCAAAAAAATCCCACAGCGTGTCAAAGCCAAGGGCACCCTCTGTGGAATAATTTAAGATCCCCGAGTTTGCTTTTCACAACATTCTGCTGTAGCCTCCAAACCATAATCACGTCAAATGGGAGTACAAGTATTTTCTCTAAGATAGTGAAGAGTCCCTGGATTTTTTACATAAGTCTGCGCATTTCCAAATCTTGCCTCAATGCCCAGCCTTCTCCCCCAAACGGAGGGGATTTTCTCAGGCATCAATCCTGCTGTTGTGTGGTCTTTCTGTAGAACATTCTCTCTAGGATTCTTCAATGTCATCTTTTAGGCATCTGGTTATAATAGATTACTTATTAAGAGGTATGCTGGGGTAGTTTTTTTAACTACTTCCTGTAATAGCTAATTGTCCCTTCCTTCCTTCACTTCCCTCCCTCTCTTCTTCCTTTCCTTCCTTCCTTCCCACCATCCCATCTCTCCTTACCCCTTCCTTCCTTTCATTTTTCCTTCCATCCTTCCTTCCTTCCTTCACTTCCCTCCCTCTCTTCTTCCTTTCCTTCCTTCCTTCCCACCATCCCATCTCCTCCTTACCCCTCCCTTCCTTTCATTTTTCCTTCCTTCCTTCCTCCACTTCCCTCCCTCTCTTCCTTTCCTTCCTTCCTTTCCTTCCTCCATCCTTCCTTCCTCCCCACCCTCTCTTTTTACCTTCTCTCCTTCCCTCTCTTCCTTCTCACCCTCCCCTCCCCTTTCTTCCTCTGATGTCTTTGGAATAAGCACTTGTAAGAAATGTGGACTTGGGCATTTGTAGAAATAAAAAGAGAGATCTAAATATTTTACATAAAATAACCCCCATAATATTTATTTATTTATTTATTTATTTGATTTATTTGATTTGCCAATTGTTTACAAGATAATAAGTATAAGTGTATACATAGTTGTGAATATATGAAATGGGTACATATAAGAAAAATAAAAGAAGAATAAGAGAAACAATAGGACAGGGACGGTAGGCACGTTGGTGCGCTTATGCACGCCCCCTACAGACCTCTTAGGAAAGGGGTGAGGTCAATAGTAGACAGTCTAAGGTTAAAGTTTTTGGGGTTTGGGGAAGAAACTACAGAGTTTGGGGAAGAGACTACAGAATATTCCACAGAATATTCCACAGAAACTGGAAAGGTTTATCTTCCAGATGTTGCTAAGCTACAGATCTTAGCAGCTTGCACAGCGGTGGGCAGTGCTGGCAGCTTTTGTGCACCAAAACGGTGCACAAAATGGGTGGTATGTTCCCTACATCCCTTCGGAAGAAAGGTGCACTGGTTGTGTGTATCTGGTGGAAGATGGGTCAAAGCTGAAGGACACCGAAGTTGGAGTCTTCCTCTGCACCCCATTCAAGCTGTTGCCCACCAAAACCAAAACTGTCAATTTTTGCATGTGTGGTTGCTGAGCACATCTGGACTTTTTGAGATCACGTTATGGGCACACTCACCCGCAAGCGATTGCCAGGCTCACAAAATACTGGTTTACCGCCCAAATATCCTGCAAATCCCCATTTGTATTTCACGTTGTGTTTCCTGGGCAAGTAGAAACAGTCCCAGGGAAAACACCGCCCTGCCCTGCAGCCCAGGGGAAAGAGAGCGCTCGGAGCAGTTCTGGCAATACATTTGTATTCATTTAGTTTTAATGAAAGACATTAAATGCTGATGGGTGCCAAGGAAAACGGTTGAGGAAGAATCCGTGCCCAGAAGGACCCGTCACCTGCCAGTATCTCTCACCTTGGAGTCCTGCCTCTTCCTGTACAATGACACCCACGGTCCCTGGTTAGAACAGAACGGAACAGAACGCTTCATTTGGCCACGTGTGATTGGACACACAAGGAATTTGTCTCAGTGTTGACAGGGACTGCCAGAAGCGCCATGCTGTGGTTACCTGACGTTCAATTCCATTCAGAACAAAACGGGAAGGGACCCTGGAGGTCTCCTAGTCCAACCCGCTGCTTAATCAGGAGACCAGATACCGTTCCAGACAAATGGCTGTCTAGTCTCTTCTTAAAAACCTCCAGTGATGTAAAAACCTACAACTTCTGCAGGCAAGTCCTTCCACTGGTTAATTGTCCTCACTGTTATGAAGTTTCTGCTTAATTCCGGGTTGCTTCGCTCCTTGGTTAGTTTCTATCTGTTGCTTCTTGTCTTGCTTTCTGGTGTTTTAGAAAATAGGTTGATCTCCTCTTCTTTGTGGCAGCCCCCCAAATATTTTAAGTCTCTTATCAAGTCACCATAGTCCTTCTTTTCACTAAACTACCCATGCCCAATTCCTGCAACCATTCTTCGTATGTTTTAGCCTCCAAGCCTTTAATCATCTCAGTTGCTCTTCTCACCACTTTCCCCAAAATCTTAACCTCCTTTTTTGTAACGTGGTAGCCAAAACTGGATGCAGGATTCCAGGTATGGCCTTACTAAGGCTTTATGCCACACTTTATGACTGCACCGCTTGGCGTCAGAAATTCCAGTAAGCTGAGATGATTACTTGTAATGGGTGCTAATGACAGGCTGAGCAGCAAATGACAAGATTTTCAAAACAATGCCATTATTTTTCTGTCATTGATCCTATGTAAAGCATCTCTCCATGGAGTAAGAATTCAACTCACTTCTCTTTCATCTTCTTACTTTTCTTTTTCATTTGAATCCAAATGATTTGTTTGTTTTCTGTGGTCAGTGAACTTTTGCGGAAAACAGATCTTCAGAATAGACAGAAAGCCAGTTTGGTTATTTTAACCACATCTCCCCCACAGCCCCCAATAAACCCAAAACATGTAAGGGAAGAGGGAAATGACAAAAACAACACTTTGACACTAAGTGAAAACTCTGCCCCCCCTTTTAAAAAATCCATGTTTTATTTGCAGTTTTCCTTTCATAGCATACATATTTTATGGACAATGTATTGACTGGATCAATGTCCTTTTTAAACAATGCTAACAATAATAATACAAATAAGTATACACAATCCTAATCTTCCAACTACAACAATACTATTCTCTCTTTATGATTCTTTGTTATTTTTCTCCATTAATTCATTTAAACATAAACATTTCTTTGCACCATGTATTTGTTATCCCCTAAGTCACTAATATTTTAATATTTTAAAAATTACTCATTATTCCACCACAATTTCAATACCCCAAATATCTAGGACTACTAATAAGGCCAAATATTAACTAAATGTAATTAAACTCTGCCCCCTCTTGTGTATGTGGGTGCAACATTACAATGAGCACCATGTCATGATGGCATCTCTCTGCTTTGGACGTTGGACCTCAGGAGGGATAACTCTTTAAATCGATCTGCCTCAATGCTTGTGGGATCCAGCAATCCTGAATCTGGCAGGCGCAGCCAATTTTTAATCCGTTGCAGCCACCAGCTCTGAAAAATTTGCAGCCTTTTCTATTCCTCCCACCTTCATCCGTGGGAGGACTTGTTTTTTTTTTTTGCACATAATGAGCAGCTCCAGCCAGATGTGGCAGGATGTTCTTTTTTTAAATCTTGATTGCTCTCTGGATCTGGGAAAGCAAAATCTACAAGCTTCTCTGTGAGGTCCTTTCCAGTAGGAGGTATTGTGTTGGAAAAAAGAGGCGTTGCTGGATGGTTCCTCTTAAACGGTTTAAATAATGTGGAGTTTACAAGAGGCATTTAGCTCCCTTTCCTGTAATTGCAAAGTATTCTGTGCAATCAGACCCTTTTTAATTATTTGGCACATGCCTGTGGGAGACCACTTCGAATTTTATTGCAAGGGGAGTATTTCCCCCCAGATGTTTTTTATTTCAGTTTCTAGCAATATTTATCTCTCTTTTTCCCCTACCTCCCACATACTGGAAGTCCTGGATTTTTCCTTACACAGTTGGTCACCTTGTCTATGGAGATTCTCCGTCCTCCAAGTCCTGGTTGTCTCAAAGGTGCTTTTTTTCCAAGAGGCAACTGGACTTCCTTCTCTCTCTCTCTCTCTCTCTCTCTCTCTCCTCTCTCTCTCTCTCTCTCTCTCTCAGATGTTTCGCTTCTCGTCCAAGAAGCTTCAGCTCTGACTGGATGGTGGGGAAGGGAAGGATTTACACTCCTTGCAGACAGCTGGTCATTTGCATCCTTTTTAGAGGGTCGTTGGAGGTTTACCTGTGTTCTCGGGGTCACCTGAGTGGTGCAAACGGGTGTGGAGCCTTCTTGGAACTGCCGCAAGGAGTGTGTTGTGGAGCTGTGCTTTCTGCAGGATGTTTTTCTGCCCTGTGTCCCTTCCCTTCAGGCGCAGGCTGTTGGGGATGAGTCTGTGTTCACACACGTGTGTCCCTTCAAAGGGTGTTCATAGCTAAATAGCCATGGAGATTTTCAGTCATCCATGTGATGGTGGTCCCAAAGGTGCTTTCTCAAGAGGCACCTGGACTTTCCGTTTTTTTCAAGAAACAGACAAAGTGGCCTCAACGTCTCTCTAAAAGGAAGCAAATGACTACAATGAGTATAAATCCTTCCGTTCCCCATCATCCAGTCAGAGCTGAAGAAGCTTCTTGGGTGAGAAGCAAAACGTCTTCAAAAAAACCCAAGGAAGTCCACTACAAATCTCGTGTCCAGTTTTCTTACACTGAATCTGTAAGAACCTGCACATAAACAGCCACCCTAGATGCAAATGCAGTGATGCTCTGATTAAGGAAAAGGGGAAAAAAGTTATTTCCTCTAATTCCCGTATCTAGGAATTGCTGAGTTGAAGAGGCTGTCTTCTTCCATTTGCAGAGATTTGTATAATCTTTTCTTTCATGTATGCTGAGAGTATTTACACCAAGACAAATTCCTTGTGTGTCCAACCACACTTGGCCAATAAAGAATTCTATTCTGTCCTGTTCTATTCTAATCATTGATCTATGATGAACTTACGGTGTAAATATTTTGAAGAATACGTATCCCTCTTATTCCAGGCCATGGTCTACGTTTAGTTTGGAAGCCCCAAAATGGGAAGAAACTCAAGTGATCCCCACCCCAAAAAATGTAAATCTAGCTTTATATACATTTATACAGTTGATACTTCAACAAACTTGTGTTTAATTGTGTCTGATGACTGAGAAATATATCAGTGGTTATTTCCCAAATCTTTGTATTTGAATTTCCTCTGCTTGTCCAATATTTATTTATTTGTTAGAGTTTCTCTGAGTGAATCTATGCCAACCTGGCCTTTGAACAAGGAAGGACAATATTTTCAGAATGGTGAATAAGCTTGAGGGATACTGGACTAAAACATAGAATGATAGGGCTAAAAGGGACCAGGGAGGTTTTCTAGTCTAACCACCTGATGAAGTAGGAGATTATTCTTTAAGAGATATGTACTTTGTTAGGACAGAACTGGAACATTTTATGGCACGAGATATTGTGGAAGACTGTGGAATTGTCTCTCTGTCATGACCCTGTTGGAGTCTGAATCTGAGGAGGAAGACAAACAGCTGACAGGGAGTGGGAGTGTGGCTCCGTTGGCTGTGGAGAAAACTGGAGAAGGGCAAAGTCTGGCTGGGCAGAGCAGGGGAGAGGTAGAACAAGGAAGAGGGAGTTCGGAGGCCCACCCCCTCTTCATCTTAGGGCACACAGGGAACGGATAAGAGAGCAATGCGGGTTGCATGGCCTACGGCAGGGGTCCCCAACCACCGGGCCGTGGACCGGTACCGGTCCGTGGAACATTTCCTACCGGGCCGCCAGTTTGCTGGGCGCCGCCATCTTGTTTTGATGAGAAAGTGCTTCCGGGTGAGCTTTTCCGGTTGGAAAGCGGCGTTTGGGTCCTGAAGGAATCCTCGCGCCTTTGTTTCATCGAAGGGGGGGGGGCTTCGAACGAAACTAAGGAGCGAGGATTCTTTCAGCACCCAAGGCAAGGCGAGCCGAGCGACCGTCCCGAAGCGGTCCCGAAGTGAAGCCCATCGACAAAGGTACAAAGGAGGAGTTGAAGGTGGCGGGGAGAAGCGGGGGACGGCTGGCTGGCCGGTCGCTCGGCTCGCCTTGCCTTGTCATGCATGCTGATGCCGGTACCGGGCCGCGGATCATTTTGTGATGCCGGTACCAGGCCGCGGCACAAAAAAGGTTGGGGGCCACTGGCCTACGGGGGAGCAAAGGGCCCTGATTCCCTTCATTAGCTGGGAAGAAACTTTAAAGGAAATGCATGCTGAGTGCGGCAGCTGCTGGGAGCAAACATGAGTTTATCTTGTGTTGACTTTGCCTATCTTTTCTCTTAGTGTCTTCCCAACTATGTTGAGTTATTGCCATGCCTTCATGTCTAGAATTCCTTCTCATACCGTGCCAGACTAATGACCTCATTTTGCCTTAATTGGACTTATAGTTACAGTTTTTGTTGACCACGTTGTGCACTTGATTCTCTGCAGCCAAAGGCTGTTCCTGGGAGAGTTTTTCTCCAGCCCAGAAGGCAACCAGGACATTGGGGGCAAAGTTGGAGATAATAAAGGGACTCCTACTGATTATCTGACTATATTGCCTTTGTGCCACGCCCCTTTGGGTCAACTCACTCTCCTTGGACTGGATTCAAATCTTTTTTTGAAGCCCATCAAAAAAACCTTGAGTAAGACCTTGTCTTTCGAGGCAGGGGGTTAGACTAGAAGACCTCCAAGGTCCCTTCCAACTCTGTTATTCTCAATGCTGACCCAAACCACTTTGTGGAGAAGCTTAAATGCTGTGCTAACTCTCCAGAGAACAGAAGCTAAAAGCTTCGCCAAACCCAATCTCATTGCAATGATTTATAAGTGAGGGTGATCATATTGGCCTCCAATGTTATCCATACACATTCCCATGCAAACATTTGCTTTGCAACATCTCAAGAACATCAGTAGACTTCAATCCCCATAAAGCATTCCTCGTGGCTGTTTTCCTTGCTAGCAATTACTGGAAAATATAAAATCTCTTTGCAGAATGTTGTTTCTAATGTAAGTGCATGTAGAGCAGGGGTGTCCAACCTTGGCAACTTTAAGACTTGTGGACTTCAACTCCCAGAATTCCTCAGCCAGCAAAGCTGGCTGAGGAATTCTGGGAGTTGAAGTCCACAAGTCTTAAAGTTGCCAAGGTTGGACACCCCTGATGTAGAGAATATTAAGCCAGGGCTCATAAAACAGGGGTAGCGTTTGGAAAAAGGGGATTGCATCCTCAGTGGCTTCAGTTGAGCTGTCTGAATAATTTTACTGATGAAATGTATTTGCTTATCTCCTGATTAAATGATCTTTTCATTGTGCTCCTGATTTATTTAAAAGTAGGGCATAAACCCAAGAAAGGGATTTTTAGTTAAATAGGTAAAGGCTTTTTTTTTATTTGCAAGAGGTTGCTGATTATTGGCGGATGCAAAACTGCTTTTGAAATTTTGTTTTGATTTATAGAGAGATATCTAGCCCTGTAAAATGATAGAGTCCCCCCCCTCTTCATTTGAAAGATTGAGAGACAGGTGCATCCATTCAGCTAACCCAGGTAGTCCTCGACTTACGACTACAGTTGAGCCCAACATTTCTGTTGCTAAGTGAGGCGTCTGTTAAGTGGGTTTTGCCCCATTTTACTATCTTTCCTGTCACAGTTGTTAAGCGAATCCTTGCAATTGTTAAGTTAGTAACACGGCCATTAAGTGAGTTACGGCTTCCCCATTGACTTTGCTTGTCAGGAGGTCGCAAAAGGGGATCATGTGACCCCGGGATGCTGCCACCGTCATAAGTACGAGTCACTTGCCAAGCGTCTGAATGTTGATCACGTGACCACAGGGATCCTGTAACGGTCGCAAGTGTGAAAAACGGTCGTAAGTCCCTGTTTTCAGTTGTGTTGTAGAGTCAGTAAATGAACCGTTATTAAGTTGAATATAGAATCGCTTCCTAACACCAACATAATCCATCAATTCCAAAGCTTGAAGTAGGATGATGCTAAGGAGAATAACAGAATAACAGAGTTGGAAGGGACCTTGGAGGTCTTCTAGTCCAGCCCCTGCTCAGGCAGGAAACCCCATACCAGTTCAGACAAATCCTTGCCCAGTGTCTTCTTAAAACTTCCACTGTTGGAGTGTGATGACCCGGAGTGTAACACAAACGTAAAAAAATCCAAAACGTAACTAAATGTCCTTTAATGCCTCCAACTTGGCCCCACTGTTTTAATAATTCTCAGTTGGAGATGAAACGTATTCAAAAATAGTCTTCAAAAGAAAGCAATACAGTCCGAACTCAATGAGCAGATAGAGGTGAAATAAAAAACCAAAACAAACTACAATGAAGGCATTTCCACAATGGACCAGGATAAATAATTACCAACTTCAAGGAGATAACAAGGTACAGTCTGTTGGAAGATTGACAACTAAGATAACTTCAGCCCAGAATAAAACACGCGTTGCTTCTGGCAACACTTTGTTGTAACCATCTCTCTTATATACTATTCTCCCCAGCTGCAACCAATGAGGGGGATCATGGCCGCTTCCTCTCTCATAAGCCAAGTTGTTTCCTTCTCCGTTCCTCCCTGCGTGTCCTAGGATGGAGAGGGGATGGGCCTGGGTCCTCCTCTGACTGCCCAGCTGGTCTCTGCCCTTCCCCAGCCTCCTCCACAACCTCCGGAGCCACACTCCCACTCTCTATTGGCTGTTCCTCCTTTCCCTCAGAGTCCGACTCTAACAGGGGCATGACACGGAGCTTCCACAACTTCTGGAAGTGATTCAACCACCGGCAAATATTCCTTCTATGCACACACGACACACGCGTGACCATTTCCACTGCATCTGGCAACCCTTCATGCTTGATTGAGTGACTTTGATGGTCTCCCTTTGAATCCCGAGGGAGGGAAACGTCCTTCATGGACTTCCCTTGGCTTAAATCCCACCCATTGATCTATTTTGGGGACACTTGTTCCTTGGCACGGAGAACTAATTGTGATGTGCTGAGCTTGTAGTAGATTTACAGAAAAAAAACGAAAGTTAGGTCATCACGGTTGCAGAGATGAATCATATCCACAAGCAGCGCATGGGTGGCCTCCTGGGCTCGGAGAGGGTTTTGTGCCGGACCCCTGAGTGTTTCTCTTTCTTACACTTATAGGAATCTTCCTCAGGCCACTCAGGAGCCGTAGGGGATAATTGCACCAGGCATGAAAGATTAAGTCAGGTTTCAAATGAGGCTACAGCAGCAGATGCTTTCCACTGGTGGCTTTCATGCAGGCTGCCAGCTATCTCCACCGAAGCAGGCGAGAACATTTGGTGGGATGCTAAGATTTGAAGGGCTGTCAGAAGAGACACCTAAAGTTCCAGGAAGGCCTTTTACCTCTGTCAGCTAAGAACATGAACAAAGACAGACAGACAGACAGACAGACAGACAGAGTTAGATAGATAATGTTAAATAGTTGGATGGATGGGTAGGTAGACAGATAGAGGAATATGATATAGTAATAGCAATAGCACTTAGACTTATATACCGCTTTATAGTGCTTCACAGCCCTTTCTGGGTGGTTTACAAAGTCAACCTATTGCCCCCAGTAATTTGGGTCCTCATTTTACCCACCTCGGAAGGACAGGAGGCTGAGTCAACCTGGAGCCTGGTGGGATTTGAACTGCCAAATTGTGGGCAGCTGGCAGTCAGCAGAAGTAGCCTGCAGTACTGCACTCTAACCACTGTGCCACAGAAGCTCCTAATGTAGATTAATGATAGAGATGATATAGATGAGAGAGAGAGATACATTGGATAGATGATAGACAGATAGATATATATAGAGAGAGATAGACAGAGATAGATAAAGTTAGATGGTCGGATGGATGGATAGGTAGACAGATAGATAAAATATAATAGAGATTGATGATAGAGGTAATATAGATAATGATAGATGATGGAAATATATGATAGATAGATAGATAGATAGATAGATAGATAGATAGATAGATAGATAGATAGATAGATAGATAGATAGATAGATAGATAATTTATATTACATCTTAGCTGACAGATTTTACAATTAAAAGATAACTGGAGTCCTGGTGCTTTCTGAACTTGGCCAAGTTCAGAAAGCACCAGGACTCCACAGTTATCTTTTAATTGCAGAAATTCCTTTACATTTTGAAAACATAAAGAAGAAAATCAAGAAATAGCCTTTAAAAATAAGGAAGATTAAAATGGTGCCTGCCATGAACTTCATCCCATACATTTATGAATTAAATCTGGGGGATAGTTTGGATTCCATTCCATTTTATGGGCTTTCAGTGCTTGTAAACTTCCCAGAATCGCCTCGAGGCAAGATGGATGGTACCCAAGTCTAGTAAGTAAGTAAGTAAGTAAGTAAGTAAGTAAGTAAGTAAGTAAGTAAGTAAACCAGCCAGCCAGCCAGCCAGCCAGCCAGCCAACCAACCAACCAACCAACCAACCAACCAACCAACCAACCAACCTATCAACCACCCCAGACAGAGACAGTGATCTTTGGTGGGTTGCCCTATCATAGGAGTCTGGACAACCTCTGGGGCCTAAGCCTTTGCTTGTTAGTCTGTTAAGACACTTGTGTGTGTATCTATTTATAGCTGTCCTTCTCTCCTTATTTCAGTTGTGCTAATCAAATGTTTTACAGCTTAATAGAAACATCTCTTGAATAGAAATTAGGTTATGAAGTGCCATATGATATTCTATTAACAGAGTAGAATAAATTGGCCATGTGATATTTTACATCTGCGGGTTATTGGGGAATTTGTTGGGTATCCACTTGGATTCTATTGGTTCTAGATTTTCTCCTTTTGTACTATATTTTCTAGGGTTTTAAATTGGGATCTAAACATCTGTATTGTTTCTTCCCCCTTTTTAAATGTCATCATAATGAATGTAAAAAAAAATTAGAAACCGTGTGTGTGTGTGGTCTAATTAGAGGCTTTTGAGTTGTTTTGGAAGTTTAAGGGCCAAATTTGTGGATTTTATCTGAATACTATGGACTGTGAATAGTCTAAAGTCACAAGGAAGGATATAAATTGGGAAGAAAATAAATATAGTCAGATATTTACCCATAAAATGCTATTGTGCAATCGGCAAGTAAAAAAACAACAACCAACAACTCGGGAATTGCACAGTAGCATCTTATGGGTAAATTCTTCTCCAAATAAAAAATAAAATAAATCAACATCTGCTACAGTTGTACTAATAATTTATCTAATGGGATCTTCCAATTCTCCTCTCTTTTTTGCTTTATTTACAATGCACTCAAGAAAGGAATTGTCACGCGACGGCCTCCACAATAAAGTCTAAAACAAGACAACAAGAGCAGAAACCAGTAATTAGATGGGAGAAATCTTTATTAGGCTGCCTCTGAAATGGAAGAAATTGGCTTCGCAGAGCTCACTCCATAGACCTCCAAGGCCACCTGTCATTGTAACTGTGGTGCGTGCATGATGATATCAGCTGCACCCATCAAATAATTTGCAGACTTTGATATGATACCAGAGGGTGACTGGGTGTTGTTGGTTAAGGCACCGAGTTAGAAACCAGGAGGCTGTGAGTTCTAGTCCCACTTTAGACCTGGAGGCAGCCGGGTGACCTTAGGCCAGTCAGGCTCTTAGAGCCCTAAGGAAGAGGCAATGGCAAAGCACTTGTGAAGAACCTTTCCAAGAAAACTGCAGGGACTTTCAAAGGAGTCCAAACCTGGCTCAAAGACATGCACACGCATGCTGCACCATGCCCATCCTGACTATATTCTATTAACAGAGTAGAATAAATTGGCCATGTGATATTTTACATCTGCGGGTTATTGAGGAATTTGTTGAGTATCCGCCTCTGCTTACTTGTATCTCACCTTTTATTGTTCTTACAAATAACTCAAGGTGGCGAACATGTCCAACGCATCTTCCTTCTCCTATTTCCCCCACAACCTGTGAGGTGGGTTGGGATGAGAGAGAGAGAGAGAGAAAGGGAGGGAGGGAGGGAGGGACTGTCCCAAAGTCATCCAGACAACTTTCAAGCCTAAGGCCGGACTAGAACTCACTGTCTCCTGGTGACTGGCCCAAGCCACCCAGCTAGAGTTCATGCCTAAGGTGGGACTAGAACTCACTGCCCTCTGGTGATTGGTCCAAATCATCCAGGCAACTTTCATGGCTAAGGCAGGACTAGAACTCACCGTCTCTTTGTGATTGCCCAAGGCCACCCAGCTGGTGTTTTATGCCTAAGGTGGGACTAGAACACTCTGTCCCTGGTTTCATGGGAACTAGAACTCACGGTCCTCTGGTGCTTGGCCCAAGCCACCCAGCGGTATTTACGCTTAAAGTGGAACTAGAACTCACTGTCTCCTGGTGACTGGCCCAAAGTCACCCAGTCGGCTTTCATGGCTAAGGAGAGACCAGAAGTCACCATTTCTCGCTTTCTAGTCTGGTGCCTCAACCACTAGACCGAGCTAGCAGTTTCTCCCTACCAATGCCACCCTCCAAACTGAGCCACTAAGCCTGGGTGCCACCGGAGAAAAGGCCCTTGCTCCCTGTAGCAGCCAACTCGTCTTAGTTAAAAAGCCAGCCTGTTTTTTCCCCCTCTGGCCCCATAGATCTGCTAGCTTAAAAAGGGACCCCTTTCCAGCATCAATCTCACCATCTCAAAGGAAACGTTCACGGATTAGAGAAATCAATATTCTCTCCTGCCCCAAGACCAAACTTCAATTATAAAAGTAGGATTCTCTACTAAAGAGAACGGGGGAAATCAAGCCCTCCAAATAGGGGGCAAAATAGAAGGGGGAAACTTCTCTCCTCCCCCCCGCAGAAAGCTAATCATGGTTGTCCCAAAAGTGGAGAAACACAAGTTAAATACTGAGCCTTTCTCCCTGGCAAATCCTGGTGGTTGCCCATCAAAATACAAGCCACACCCTATTCCCTACTTAGCTTTCAAAGGGGCTTTCTTGAAAAGGCAGCTGGACTTTTTTTTGGTTTTCCCTTGAAGACGTTTCCTTTCTTGTCCAAGAAGCTTCTTCCATTCTGCAGTGAAGAATGGAAGAAGCTCCTTGAACGAGAAGCGAAACGTCCTCAAGGAAAAACCAAAAAAAAGTCCAGCTGCCTTTTCAAGAAAGCCCCTTTGAAAGCTAAGTAGGGAATAGGGGTGGCCTGTATTTTGATGGGCAACCACTGGGATTTGCTAGGGAGAAAGGAAGCATTTAACCTGTGTTTCTCCACTATGGCCACTTTAAGATGGGTGGACTCCAACTCCCAGAATCCTCCAGCCAAGCTGGATTCTGGGAATTGAAGTCCACCCATCTTAAAGTGGCCATAGTGGAGAAACACAGAGCTGTTACTATTCTTTTAGTCAATGGGAATAAATCGAACCCGAAATGGGTATAAGTTACCCATTGCTAGCCAACCGGTCACAGCTGTAGCCCTTGACTTACTATAGTTCATTTAGTGGCCATTCAAAGTTGCAACAACACTGAAAAAAGGGGCTTACCACCCTTGCAGTATCCCAATGGTCCTGTGATTTACATTTGGATGACAACTGACTCACATTTATGGTGGTTGCAGAGTCCTGGGGTGTCTGTGTGTGTGTGTGTGTGTGTGTGTGTCACACAATCCTGTTTTGCAAACTTCTGCCCAGCATAGTTCAAGCGTGGTGAGGAAAGGCTTAGTTCGCTTAACGAATTTCTCCCTTAGCAACATACATTTGGGGCATAATTACGGTCGTAAGTTGAGGACCACCTGGATTTCAAACCAGTCACCATTTTCCTTCTCATAACCTCATTATCTGATGGGGGAAAAAAAACAAACAGATTAGATCATCAGGATGACTTTGTTCCATGTCACTTGTTTGGAAATAAAATCATCCTGTCATGAGATCATGCAAAACCTTTTTCTTAACGATGGAATAATTTAATAATTTCCCAATAGCCTCTCTGGACTCTTCAACCCAAGATCTCCCCTGATCCATCCTGACTCACGTTTGGGGGTGCAAAGCCAACTTCAGGGACTAGGCTGACTTCACCCACCCTGCTAAACCAGGACTAAACCACGGCTTGATTGAACCACCAAGCAGAATAGAATAGAATAGCTTTATTATCGCATTGAATTGTTGGAAGAAAAATCCTTCTGGGTTCAGTTCCAAGTGGGGAAGAAAGACACTGGAAACATGGAGGCTGTTTGGAAAGATGGTTTAATGGTGGCTTGGAGCTCCAAAGTGAAAGGGACGATCACAGGCTTCAAGATGTTGGGTGAAGGAAAAAAAAGGGGCAAGATGCTGAGAGACCCTTAATTATATACCCTCTGTTGGGCCCCACCTTAGTGTTTCCTGTTCCTGTGCAAGAAATGCATCCCATTGGCTGCCAGACTCCCAGGGGTGGAGGGGTCTTAGCTAACCTTGTAAGGCTTTGTCTGGACCACATGGCTTCACCTGAGTGCTGGCTGATGCAATCTTCCCAGGCCAGGTGGTGAGATGGGTAGAGGCCTTTGCTATGTAGAATACTGTGGCCCAGGCCTTAATGGCCCACCCATTAACAAAGGTGTGTGTGGGGGGTGAGTTTCTGCTTCTGAGTTTCTACTTCTCTTTTTAGGGAAAATATTCTGCCCTTTTAATATTTCCTAGGATATGTCATTTTCCTAGGAGAGGGGTGGGTGCCAACTTCCAACAGAATGCACACTAATTGGCATACATTAAAAATGAAATTACAATGCATCCAGCTCTCTGAGGGCCTCCACCTCTAATATAAACATAAACACCTCAAGACAAATAAATAAGTACAAAATTATGCATGTACCCACATATATGCAGCCATGTTGCATTAAAGGGGGGAAAAAAAAGAACTCTTTCCAGGTGCTTGCAAGGCAGGAATCCCGCTGCGTTGACTGACATTGAAGTGGGGGGAAAGAGAGATAAAATTGGCTCTTCTTCAGCCCCAATAATTTAAGGGCCCTTATGAATCCACGGGCAAGTGGTTGCCCAAGAAACACGGAGGGTGCGTGGGTGGGAAGAGAAGAAAGCTGGTTTCCTCGGGAGTAGGACAGGCTCCAGCAGAGGCTAGGGAGGGTCCGAATCCCCGGGGTCTTGAGGAGGGGGCGTCTGCCAAGCCTGCCCCCACCGATTTAAGCCGGCCTTTGTTTCCCCCCGCAAGGTCCCGCTTGCCCGGCTCCGTGCGTTGCACTCAGGTGAGCAGCCCCCTCCCTCGGTCGGTCCCTCCGCGTGGGCTTCCCACGCGTTCACCCGGGGGCCGAAGCTAACCGCCCCCTCATTCCCTCCCCCGGGAATGAGTCCCCGGGAGCCCCTCTGCCTCCCCCAGCGCCCGCAGAAACAAAGGCGGCCCCGGCTGAGCCGCAAAAGCTCCGGAGCCGCACAAACGAGCGTCGGCGGGCCATGAGTGGGAGGGAGGGGGTGGGGCTGCCCGCTTGGGGGTGGGGGTGGGGAGGGGATGGGGGAGAAAAGGGGAGGTCCCTGCCCCGTGACTCAGCAGGCGGGCGGGGCTGATCCGCCCCGCAGCCCTTACAAGGCGCGTCTCGGCCGGCCAGGAGGAGGAAGGCTTGGCTGGCTGACGGCGCCCGAGAGGAGAGACCCATCCACTCACGCGCCAGGGAGACCCCAGCCGGGCCGCGGAGCAGGAGCAGCGTCTGGCTTCGGGGAGGGGGCTCCAAGTTTTGCCCTCCCTGCCTCGTCTTCCTTCTGCTTCCCGGTAATTAATTGAGGAGGGGGCTGGAGGGAGGGAGGGAGGGGCGGCGGCGGCGGCCGGGGGTCTTTCTCCCCACTTTGCGCACAAAGGCTGGCGCTCGGCTGGAACCGACAGGAGGAGGAGGAGGAGGAGGCGCGTCGCGGGAGGGTCTCCAGCCTGGCCAGCGTTGGGAACGGCCAAGCCTGGACTTGGGGTGGGTGGGGGCACCTCGGGGGGTCTCTGCCTTTGCGGCCCCCCTCTCCCTCCGTCTCCCCAGCAGGCGTGGGCCGAGCGCACCGGCCGCTCCCCCGGCATTGTGGGCGGCTTGGCTCTGGGCGCGGCGGGCAGGGAGGTTGGGGACGCCTCTTATGGGGGCGGGGGGGGGTCCCCCTCGATCTATGGCCGGTGGAGACAAAGGGGAGGGGGAGGGTCCCGGCCCGCCAAACGAGGCGAGTTTCCGAGCTGGCTTCGGGGCGCCTTTTTGCAAAGCGCTCGGCTTCCTCCATCTCTTTTGGCCAGCCCTCCGGGGCGAAGTTCGCTTCCCACCCGGCCTTTGGCGGCTCCGGCTCCGTCGCCAGTTGAAAGAGCCTTTGGGAGCTCGGATATTTCCCCCCTCCCTCCCCAGCCCCAACCCGGTTGCCCCCTTCCTCCTCCTCCCCCCCCCCTTTTAAAAAACTTTCAAGACAGGAGCTGCGCCTCTCCGCTTTTGCGCATTGGAAAGACCCCAAGAACCCTCCGGGAGAGATCCAAAGGTGAGGAGCGGATCCTTTGAGGCTCTGGGGTGGGTGAGAGGCTGTTCTCCCCCGCTCAATGCCCAATTCTCCCAATCCCACGCCCCCCACCCGCGCGCTTTTGTCCGCCAGAAGCTAGCGTTTGTCAAAGACCACCTGTGAGCAGGCTCTTCCCTTCCCCTGGCCGTCCCTCCAGATATTGTCTCACTTCTGGACCTTACATGTTTTTCTGGGGTTTGGGGTCCTTAAGTGAGTGGCTTGGAAGGTGTGTGTGTGTGTGTGTATGGTGGTTCTGTGATTCAACATAGAAATGTGGAATTTTCGGACAGGGAGAACAATCAACCCATGGAAACAGAAGTTGCCTTCAGAAGTTGTGGGAGCTTCATCCCTGGAAGCTTTCAAGAAGAGATTGGACTCCCATCTGTCAGAATTGGTGTAGGGTCTCCTGCTTGGGCAGGGGGTTGGACTAGATGACCTACAAGGTCCCTTCCAACTCTGTTCATCTGTACCCAAAACATAAATCTTAAACAAAACTTGTCTTCCAGACCTGAATCTTAAATTGTCTTCCAAACATAAATCTTAAATAGATGGGTATTCCCTGCTGCTTCGCTCCCCTCCCTCCTTTAATCAAAGCCATTTGGACTCAATTTGGACTTTGGATGTGATGAGTTGTGGGTATGGATGGACAGGCTTCAAATATGAAGGGAGGAATTGCTACATGTGTTGAGCATACAGACAGCAGGAGCCAAGCGCAGAGTAACCATCCAGTCGCTTCCTTCCCATCCTGTAGTCTTTTTTTTTTTCCTCCTTGGTCTCCGGATCTGTTGAGGATGGGATCGTGCGAATATACTCATGATGGCAGTGTCAACTCATCAAACAATCCTCGGCCTGTTTTAGTAGTTGCTGTAAAAAAAAAAAAAGTGGGGGAAGGAAGGAAATCTGGAAGAGCAGGGCAGAGTTTGAAGTACATTCCAACTCTTATCTTTAAAAGATTGTAACTAAAATACCAGAGCTTTTGCCCGAGAATATACTTAATTGGAGAACGTGATTGATGACAGCCAGCCCATGAATGGGCTCAGTTGGAGAATCCGATTTATGACACAGCCGGGGGGGAAACAGGGTCACAGCGAACTGTAAATGACATAGGCCAGAGTTGGCTTCATCCAGGGCAGGGCCAGCATGTCGCTCCTAATAAATCCTTTGAAGTTTTTTGAAGTTTGGCTTGGGAATCACGATTTAATTAGGGTGATTGCTGGGATCCTGACAGGCAGGTTTTTACCCGTTGGTTCCTCTTTGCAGCCCCAGAAGAGGACTGTGCTTTGAAGGGTCTCCAATGACAGGGAGTCCTCGACTTACAACAGTTCATTTAGTGCCCATTCAAAGTTATGAAAAAAGGGACTTATGACCGTTTTCCACACTTATGGCCATTGCTATATCTCCATGGTCACATGATTAAAATTCAGACGCTTGGCAAATGACTCGTATTTACGACAGTTGCGACCCTCTGACCAGCAAAGTCAAGGGGGAAGCCAGATTCACTTAACGACCATGTTCCTCACATAACAACCGTGGCCAGACAGGTCATAAAACGGGGCAAAACTCACTTCACAAACCTCTCTCTCTCTTAGCAACATACATTTGGGGCTCAATTGTGGCCATAACTTGAGGACTGCCTGTCTTTTGTAACCCCTGGTTTGAAATAACGTGGTTATTATAAAGTATTATAATACTTAAACATTTACGGAAGAATTTTCAACCTCGTGTCATCAACACCCAAACTCTTGCTGGCTCCGTTTCTGTTCCGGCTGTTTCCCTCTCTCAGTTTGTCCTGCGATGGGTCTCCTCGCTTAAATGGTCCCTGAACTTCTCATCACAGTTTCCTGGGCTGTGGCTCATGGTTATTGTGGTTGCCCATCAGGAGTAGTAGCAATCTAGCCCTAATCTAGGTTTGTTTCCCACCCTGTGGAAGATGTTCTGCCTGCCTGAAATGTCATTGGCTGGTGGTCAGAAAGCAGGGACAGGCCCAGCTTGATTTTGGAAAGGAGACCACCAGGAAATGCTAGACCAGAGCTCTCCAAACTTGGCAACTTTAAGACTTGTGGACTTCAACTCCCAGAATTCTCCAGCCAGCTATGCTTAAAGTCTTAAAGTTGCCAAGTTTGGGGAGCCCTCTGCTAGACTGTCAGTAAGCTACAATAGAGGTACTCCTCATCTCACAACTACAGGTTTCCATTGATTGCTAAGCAAGGTGTGGGTTAAAGGACTCATGCCCCAATTTCATGACCCCCTTTTCCCACCGTCGTTAGGTGAATCACTGCAGCCACTGAGCAAAGTTGGCTTCCTCCATTGACCGTCGTAAACCAGCTGGGAAGGGCCCAGGTGATCACGTGACTCCTGGGATGCCACAACAGTCCTGTTTACATGCCGGTTGCCAAGCAACCCAAATTTTGATCACGTGACCATGGGGATGCTGCCCCAGTTGGAATTTGCAAGGATGGGCTTGCAAGTTGTTTTTTCCCCAGTGCTCTCACAACTGCGGCCACTAAGCCAAGGCTCTTTAAACTTGGGAAGTTTAAGACTTTAACTCCCAGAATTCCTGAGCTAACTTGACTGGAGGAGGAATTCTGGGAGTTGAAGTCCACCAGTCTTTAAAGCTGTCAAGTTTGGAGACCCCTGCACTATGGCTGTAACTTGAGGATTACCTGCCGTTATAATAAACACCTTTGAGGAAGGGAAAGGCTGTTTGCATATCACCTAATAAGAGGCCCCAGTTGGTCAAGATGTGAAGTAGCATTTTGCCATTTTTTATCAGGAGCTGGTACAGATTAATCCTAGAAAAACAATTTCTCTTTTTCACTTCTAAACAAGCCCCTTTCACGTTTTTTATCCCTACTCTTCTTCCCTTTTTTCCTCTGCCCAGAGCAAAACAAGCTTAAATTAGCCCAAAGTCAAAAATGACAAGAGTTGGTTTGTCCTGACTCCTAAAGCAAGAGCTATAAATTATTCCTCCTCCTTCAGGACAACTTTTTTTTTATTAATAGTTAACAATCATTTTGTTCCAGGCTGTGCTTGTTCCAAGTTTAAAATTAAAGAAAAAAAAAATGTGATGGAGGAATATATATTTTTAACCGCTGGAGTTGATCGGAGAGAATGGTTGGAAGTGGGGGCCCCTTTGATCCCATCCAGATACACCCCTCAGTTGGCCTTGATGGGAGAGGACCGGAACTGCAGTTGGTGTAGACCCACAAGAGCCCCAGGGAAGGAACGTCTTCGCATTCATACACAGAATACTTCCTCGTGTATCAAAGCCACCCGTGGTTATTATTACCTATGGAAGAATCAGGACTGCCAGGCGTTGGGTTGCTCATCATTGTGGCCGCTTAAATTGCAAAGGATATTTTAAAGCTGCAAGCATGATTACATAGAGGAAGCAGATGTGCAGACAGGAAGTGAATTTTATATATATATATGTGTATGTTTGTTTTCTTAAGTTTTCGTGGGTTTTTATATATATGGTATTCAGCTTTGTTCGGGTATTTTCCCACGTCATTATAGTTGTGCTTTCAAAGTTGTAGCAACGTTTTGGCAGAATCTCATCTGCCATCATCAGGCTTCTGTATTGTGTTCGTCTGTGAGTCACAGACGAAGCCTGATGATGGCAGATGAGATTCTGCCAAAACATTGCTACAACTTTGAAAGCACAACTATAATGACGTGGGAAAATACCCGAACAAAGCTGAATACCATATATGTGTGTGTGTGTGTGTGTATGTGTATGTGTGTATGTGTATGTATGTATGTCTAGGTGTGTCCGAGTCTTTTCCTGTGTAAGATTAAGAGTATCTTAATTTCCTGTGTAAGATTAAGAGTATCTTAATCTTACATGGGAAAAGACCCGAACACACCGAGACCTACATACCTGTACCCATGAAAATCTACGAAAACATATATACCCTGTTTCTCCAACAATATGGCCTCCCCCAATAGGAAGTCCCAGCATGTTTTATAGGCATGAAATGAAATTAAGCCCCTCCCCCAAAATTAAGGCCTATATTAAAACATGCGAAATGGGGGGGAATGGTGGGGGCGCTTGCCATTAGAAAGTACTTTTGTTGCACACCCGGATATGGTGCTGCCTGCATTGACCCCGATACGAAGTGCCCCACCAACGCCGAGGTCAACATCCAAGCTGTCGCTGCCCGCCCGCCCAAACATGCAAGGGGGGGGGGGGAATTAAGTCACCCCCGAAAAGACGGCCTAGCCATTTTTTCGGGGCTCAAAAAAAAATAAGACCCGGCCTTATTATATGAGAAACACGGTATATACATACACACACACACACACAATACATGCATACATATATATACATACACACACACTAACACAATACCCGTGCTTCGCTACAAAACTATGTAAGGAGAGAAAAAATTCTGCCTCTGCCTACCAGCATCCATCGGTATTTATCTGGCTAGTGTCCTGCCAATGTGTGAGAGAGTCGGCTGTTTGGAAACTGAAAGAGTATTTGCTGTGTGAGCAAGAAGGAGACAGCAAGGAGTCTGGGCATGGATGCTTGGTGCTGTGAAAGTGAACCTCCTCTCCTCTGCTTGTGTTTTGCATTTGGAAGAGATTTCTTTTCAGGCGGGGAGGGGGAGTCGAGCTCCTTAGCATCAGAGCGTGTTAATAAGAATAATACATGAAATACTAATGCTCTGATGGTCAATTCAAAACATCCTTCCTTAGTGAGCATCTAGAAGCCAAGAGAAACATATGTGCCAAATTTCAAGTTTGTAGGCTTTACGGTTCTGGAGATGTTGTGATGATGCGTGAGGGGCATTTCGCTTTTATATAGAGAGATATATGTGGTATACAGTGCAAACTGAGAACCAGCCATAACTTCTGAAGCCATAGAGGCTAAACCATCGGATTATACTATGAGCTCTTTTGAATATCTACTTCTTCAATTTGCTGGCAAATTTTCCTTTGTAACAGCTTAAATGTGTTTGGCTAAATAGGGAGCCCTGCCTTTTGACTGGAGTTCACTCTGGCTGGTTTCCTATCATGGCAGCTTCAAGAACTGCTCATTTCTTTTTCAGAGAGAGAGAGAGAGAGAACTGAACCTGCAGAAAAGGTACAGGTGCTTTCCCCAACCCCCACAAGAAAAATATATTTAAAAAATCAACCCCACCTGTTGAGAGGTGCAGGGTGGATTGTTTTGGTTATGCGGAGAACTCTGTAAGGAAATTTGGATTGATTGCCTAATATGGTGTACATCAGGGGTCTCCAACCTTGGCTACTTTAAGCCTGGAGGACTTCAACTCCCAGAATTCCCCAGCCAGCTTTGCTGGCTGGGGAATTCTGGGAGTTGAAGCCTCCAGACTTAAAGTAGCCAAGGTTGAGACCCTGGTGTACATGAATTAGATTTTTAATCTAATCCAGTTGTCCCAGCGTAGCATGCTTGTTTGACATAAACTTCAGCCAAGTTTTTTTTATTTTTAGTATCATGCAAATAAGGTATCTGATGTTGGTGAGAGCTGGCATTGCCTTAGAGCTGAGGGGGGTTGTTCAGGCTTCTATGGAGAGGACGTTCAAAGGTAGAATGGAGGAAGCATAAAACCCATGGTAGAAAAATCAACAAACGTCTGAGTTTGAATTCAATAGGAGCAGCTTTGGACCTGATGATTGGGCACCCCTGATCTAGGCAGAAGGAATGCGCTTCAAGGTTCAGGCCAGGTCTGTTGAGCCAGCAGAAGGTCTGCATGGATGGATAACTGGAGCGCACTCTTGCCCGGAGTTGTGTTCTCCAGATGTTCTGGAATTCCAGTTGGGAGGGTGGAAACAATTACCACAGTGGGCCAGGAATTATGGAATCTCAGTTGTGGTAAATTTGTGCTGCAGCCCCCTGGGAAGACTCTGCTGGATGGTAGGAAGAAGCTGAGGCTTATGTGAGGGCCTTCATGGGAAAAAATGAAGATAAACATGCCACCCATCCCTAAAGGAGAACATGCTACGTGTGTGCATCTGTTTTCACGTTGGATCCCTTTGCTCCCATCTCCTTGGTAATGGTTCTCTCCGAGACATGTTGCACCCATGGCAGGAGCAATATTTAAGTACTGCGGCATTATCCTTGTTGGATTAATGCAGATGAGGATGAGATGATTCATTATGGTGGGCTCATTAAAGCAGACACACAGTTGTTTCAGGCTCATGGGGAAACATGAAAGGAGGACCCAGCTGCTTTTATGAGTAGGAAAGAGAGAGAGACAGAAACGGACGGACAGAGACACACATACACAGAGAGACAGAGAGAGAGAGAGAGAGAGAGAAACAGACAGACAGACAGAGACAAAGACAGACAGATACAGAGAGAGAGAGACAGACACACACACACACACAGAGAGAGAGAGACAGAGAGAGAGAGAGAGAGAGAGAGATGCTTGTTCATGCAAGTACCAAAAAAACTCATTTAAAAGCATTTGCAGCCCCGTTACAATGATACGAAGGTGGAGTGGCAAAGGGCAAGAAATGTACAAAGTCTTTGAAAAGAGGTGAGGGGCCAGGGACTTTTATTCCTCTTCTGAATTCCTAGCCCAAATATTCTTCCCTTAGCCCATCTCCCTCCTCTCTTAGTTCATCGTGAGCTCCACTCTTTTCAAAACATCTGAGATATTTATTTGGTTTCCTTTATTAAATTTATTTGCCGCTCATTTCACCGCAAAGTATTCAGCCTCCTTATTACAACCTAATATGTAGTCGAGGCTCCTTTAAGCAACTAAGAGTCAGAAATTCGCTGATCTTTGATTTACCTTAACAAGGAGACCCACAACATCTTACTTATTTACAGATTAAGAGTTGGAAGGGACCTTGCAGGTCATCTAGTCCAGCCCCCTGCAGCTTCCTTGGCTCATTTCTTCCTTAGGAAATATTTGACTTTTATGCTAACCCCAAAACTGTACAAATCTAAATAGGATCTTCAAGCCATCTTCTTTTATTTAGTCATCCAGCTCAGGAAAGGACTCCACATTAAAGCAGACGGTTTTCTACTTTCTGGGGCGAGGTTTAAATAAGAGTGGAACTCACAATTTCTTTTGGTTTTGGTGCGAAGTGTATTATTTTCCCATGCAAAATGTGTGCAGGCTACATCTAAGCAGCAGCTTCTGGCAGCGTTCGCTGCAAAGGCTTTGTACACAAAAGCAGTTTCACTCCGGATTGTGCCAGGAAGGAAAACTAACCCGACTAACGTGTTGCGAACAATTTCATGCAATTGCAAACTGCAGCCCAAACGTATCTACGAGAAGATAAATTGTAGAAGCACGGGTGTCCACCAGAGAAGCGGGTAGAAGGAAGAAAAAAATATATTCAGGATTGCAATTGGAGATGCCTCTTGTCTTTTTTTATTGTCTCTTCAGAGGTTTCTGCTAGACTTGGCATTTTCACAGAGATTTCCTGAAGGCCTCCTTTCCCTAAACTCTCCTAGAAAGAAACGGGATGGGGTCAAAATGAGTTAATTTCCTTAAATCCTTCTTGTAAAAATGTAAACAAGAACAAAGCTAGTTTTTTAACAGAAGTTAAAAGACAAAAAGACTTTTCAGAAATAATCTGTGCCAGAAGTTACAAATGTGATACAAATGTTCCCAGAGTTCTTGAACTGGGAATCATTTGTTTATTTACAAATAAAACAAAAATGGGATTTCCTTTTTTAAAGTTACCATTCCAGGCTGCTACAAACTTTTTTTTTTATGCTTTGTAGTTTCACTTTTTGGTTTTCCAAATCAATCTTAGTACAGAACTCGGACGTGAAGTATTACAGTCTAGAAATAAGTTACTGTTGACTTCTAACCTGGTTTATGGTATTAACTGTATTTATTGCAAGTAGCCCACAATCACTCATTTAGTGACCATTGAAAAAAGTCACTTATGACCATTGCAGCATTCCCTGATCAAAATCCAAATGTTTGGCAATTTCCATCTCATTACAGTTGACTGCAATCTTCTTGGTCATGTGATCGCATTTGTAACCCTCCTGACAAGCGGAGTCCATGGAGAAAGCTGGACCTGCACAATAACCACACGATTTACTTAACACTGCAGTGGTTCGCTTAACAACAGTGGGGCAAAACAGTGATAACACTGGGTGCCTAAGGACTTGCTTCCTTGCTTAGCAATGGAAGAAATTCTGCTCCCAGCTGTAGTTGTGAATCAAGGCCTGCTTGTAATGTAGCTGTAAGTCAAGGAAAGTAGAGAGTTCGATTCACTTAGTAGATATTCTGGAAGTCATTCATGAAAACAACCATTGACTGGCCCAGCTCAATGAGGCCTAAAACTATGTGCATGACACAACGTTTTACAATGCCTTTTATATTAACAGTACTATAGTGTTTGCTTGCAGCATTGTTTTCATTCTGAAAACAGGACCAGATAGGAGAAGTCTTCACTGTATATGTTGAACAATATCCATCTGTAGCCCCAAGCTGGCATGACACTTAAACATTTACAGAAGGCTTTGGGATAAATACACTGATTAAAGTACATTGTGAATAGAATTAGGCAATCAAGCAATGGTTGTCTTACATTAGAAAATTGCATATATATTTTTTATCACCACTCAGAATTTCTATGGAGATTCTCAATCCACCAAATCATGGTTGTCCCAAAAGTGCTTTTCAAAAGGCAGCTGGACTTTCTTGGGTTTTTTTCCCCCTTGAAGAGGTTTTGCTTTTCATCCAAGAAGCTTCTTCAGTTCTTGAAGAAGAACTTGAAGAACCAAAGAAGCTTCTTGGATGAGAAGCGAAACCTCTTCAAGAAAGTCTAGTTGCCTTTTGAAAAAGCAGCTTTGGGACACTCAGAATTTTAAAGGCAGATTGCCTTTGGCCATGGAAGTTCATTCAGCTTCACCCTTTTTGCCACAGACAAATATCCTTTGGTGCCTACAGTGCAGTTTTTTAATTGCATTGCCGTTTTCCAAACATCCTGTTCGGCCAAAACAGTGGAATGTTGGCCCAAAGAATGGGGTTACTTTACGTGCTTGCTAAGTGGCACCTCAGCCGTTAAGAGGCCTATTAATTTTGCAAAAGCAGTTTTTAAATTTGCTTGTCAGCAGTGCGTAGAGCATTTAATAAGCATATGTAAACAGACTTGCACGAAGTAAAGTACTGTTGTGCTTTAATAGACGCCGAGGCTAATAATGGCAGTTTGACCAGAAACCACTGAGATTTCAAAGACAGTTGATTTGGGGAAGGAAATGATGAGATACAGGATGGTAAAAATAATCATCTCTGCTGTGAAAATGAGCAAGAACAGAGAGATTGGTGGATGCCTGAGGAGTTACTCAGAGGCAAGGCAATGTAATGTAAATATACGTGGACTATTTGTGTGTGTGTGTGTAAAGTAGGATGGAACTTGGCTATTATGTGTTCTATATAATTAAAGCTTAAATATAATTTTTAGATGCTTTCTGAGAACTTACAAAGTTTTACAGAGAGCTGTAGTCCTCAAAGCTGGTTAGATGGGCTTGGTTCCATCTAACCAACTTTGCTTGATTTTGAAAAACTAAGCAGGAATAAACCAGGCTTAGAAAGGACAACATCAACAATAGAAAAAGAAAATTTGAAGAAAAAAAAAAATCCTCAAAGAAGACAGCGTCTAACCAATTCTGTATTTCTGCCCGGGCTATTGTGTGAACCTGTCCTTGCAGACCTTTTGCAAAACCATCCCAAATCAAAAGAGACTTTGCCGTATCTTTTAAAATATTCTCCGCCTCACTTTTTAAAGAACTCATTCAACTTTCAGATAGGCAGAGTTATTTATTGCTGGGAGATGAAAAGTGGATTTCTTTTTAGTAGAAGCATGTAGTAGTCTGTCCTTTCCTGATGGATAGTGTTGTTTAAGGATTGCATCCCCAAAGAGAAAGAAACAGGGTACAAAGAATCCCAGATCCCAGCCTAATAAACCCTGGGAACTTGATAACCTCAGATTAGACATCAGTTGTTCCCTTTGGAATGGTGTCTGCCCGTCAAGAAATCTCATGCCAGCTTCTATTTGGCCAGCAGTCTGGGAAAAATGCTTCAGTATGTGATTTTCTATGGGAATTCCCCCCCTCCGTCTGTGTGTGTGTGTGTGTGTGTGTGTGTGTGGTCTATATGGATATATTTATAGAGGGGAAGACCAATAAAGGAGATTATTTGTAGTTTAGGGTTGAAATGTGAGGTCCTTGGTGCTTTCTGAGTTTGATTGTTTTCTTGCAGACGTTTCATGGCCAAACTAGGGAACAGCATCAGTGCTACAAGGGAGTGGGGTTTGCAGGAGCAGAAGGAAGAGGATTGAATGTTGAATCCTTGGTGCTCTCTGAGCTTGATAGTTTTCTTGCAGATATTTCATAACTCAGCATTGATGATGTTATCTAGTTCGGGTAATGAAATGTGTGCAAGAAAGCCACCAAGCTCAGAGAGCACCAAGGACCCCATAATCTTCGTCGTTCTCCTCCTCCTCCTCCTCCTCCTCCTCCCCCTCCCCCTCCCCCTCCTCCCCCCTTCTAGCACTGATGATGGTTAACCTAGTTTGGGTAATGAAACATCTGCAGGAAAACCACCCAGGTCAGAGAGAAATTTCTCTGTGGGGCAACTAAAATGAAACTTTGGCCTGATCTTCCTCATTGCTGATAAGCTTGGCAAGGATATCTTGGCCTGTCCCTTTCATCTGTTTTCTGATTCATTGATACTCCTGCCTTCCGTCCCCTGAATCTTTTTTAGCCCTGATAAGAGGAGAACATGGAGACGCCAAGTCACTTTCTCATCTCAAACTTACTTACTGGTTGCCTTTGTTGTCTTTTGCTACCGGTAGAAGGGCCGCTTGGTCTGAGTAAGATCGGGATTCCTAAAATCTCATGTTTCTTTTACTCTGAGCAATAGATGAAAGTGTAGGGGCTTTTCGGAAGGGGGAAAAAAACCCTAATACTTGTGGGAATTTCTTTAAAAAGCCCCAAATAATTAAATAGTTTTAGTTCTTTGAAATAGAACAAAATCAATCAATCAACACAACTTTTATTATCTCACAAATATTTCTGTTTTTCTTTTATACGTACTTCTTGCAGAGCTATTATATCTACATTTAGACATCGTGAGTTACTAAAAGTTTTATTTCTTTTCACAGGGGAATTTAGTCCATTAATATTAATCGATACCAAACTCAAACTAAAATCAGATAAGGATGTTAAGATAACAGACTAGGAGTATAAAGGACTGTTGATATAGATCTATAAACTATGTAAATATGTATTATTTGCCATCCAAAATAGCTATGTATGACCGTTAGGTGTGTCAGGATGATTACACCACGTTCACTGTTTTTAAATGTTTTCTTTTCGTTCAATAAAATTTTTAAATAAATAAATACATCTTAAAATTAAGTTCAAGTATGCCTTGAAATGAGGAGTCTTGCATCTTTCCCATCTTGTTGGATGTAGGAGTATGTTGTGGTACAGCTTTCCTTTTTGGGCTATCCAAATGGGAAATCAACATCTGCCAGAAACCAGGTCTGGTTTTCCAATGGAAGCCCCACCTCTTCATATATAGGTAGTCCTCAACTTATGACCATAATGGCATCTGCTCATTATGCCCATTAAACAGGTCACCTATGCAACCAACCTGAGCACCCAAAATACGTTCACATGACAGTAGGAGAAGAGCGCAACCATTGGAATTTAGGACCTGGGTCATAAGTACCTTTATATCTGTCAAAATAGAATAGAATAGAATAGGAATAGGAAATAAGAGAAGATGATACAGAACAGAACAGAATCTCTTTATTGGCCAAGTGTGATTGGACACACAAGGAATTTGTCTTTGGTGCAAATGCTCTCAGTGTACATAAAAGAAAAGATACATTCATCAAGAATCATAAGGTACAACACTTTATGATAGTCACAGGGTACAATAAAGCAATTGAATCATACCAGGAAACAGTCAATATAGATCGTACAGATACAAGCGACAAAGTTACCGTCATACAGTCACAAGTGGGAGGAGGTGGGTGGTAAGGAGTGATGAGAAGATTAACAGTAATAGTAGTGCAGACTTATTAAATAGTTGGACAGTGTTGAGGGAATTAGTTGTTTAGCAGAGTGATGGCACTGGGGAAAAAACTGTCCTTGTGTCTAGTTGTTCTGGTGTGCAGTGCTCTACAGCATCGTTTTGAGGGTAGCTGTTGAAACAGTTTATGTCCAGGATGTGAGGGGTCTGTAAATATTTTCACAGCCCTCTTTTTGATTTGTGCAGTATACAAGTAGTCCATGGAAGGCAGGTTGGTAGCAATTGTTTTTATTAAGTAATTGGTAGTAATGGTCATAAGTCAAGGATCTACCTGTTTCTACCAGGCAGTTATGATCTTGCATCACCCCCCTTGGAGATTGTGACAACTCTTTGTGGGCGTCCTATCCATGCCCAGATATATATGATCATCTGAACCTAACTTTTCCTCTATTTTGTTTTTTAAACTCAAGAGTTTCATCTGCTTCTGTCATCCACTCTCAGTGGATGAGTTAATTTTTAGATTGTGTCAATTACAGAAATAGCACCACCCAAGCAATCTCAAGCAGAGGAGAAAGTTTCCATAGTGATGTTCTATAGTGTATTGAAGATACAGTAGAGTTAATTTTCCAAGCGGTAGTAAGGTTTTTTTTTAATCCAAAATCATTTTCAAGACGAGTGGATCTTTGTCTTTCTTTCCAAATCCAGAGAATGGTGATTCTAGATCTCAGGGATGCTTCACGAGTTGGCACAATTCCATGTTTGTGTTAATATTGTGTCATCAATAAATTATATGAATATTACATGCACAATATTGGAAAAATGAAATTATACCTCCAGACACAGAAATAATAAGAAAAACTGATAGGTCAACTTTAGAAATAAAAGACAAAGGAGAGTCTAAATATTATAAAACATGGAATAAATTTCATAAATGGTGATATAGTAGAAGACAAGGTCAAAATACTAGTAGTTATGATTAGATTAATTAGTAATTAATATATTAAATGAGATTATAAATGAAGTAAAATGTATATATGTATAACAAGGATACATTCGTATTGTGTTGTATTTGCATAATTAAAATTAAAAATAAATTAAAAAAGAAATTCCACAGCCTAGAGAATGATGATTAGCTGAGCTAGCTGGAAGCCGCTCACCTGTTAACTTTCTGCTATCAGTAATATTGTTTAAACAGGAACGTTCCTTCGTGCCATGTCGTGGAACACGAAGTGAAATACACCCACGTATTTTTATTTTAAGAGTGATTGTTCCATATATATATTTTTTGGCTGGGCTGCAAAGGTGAACCAGCAGTCCAGAAAAGGAAGGAGATTGGACCAACTACTGGTAGAGGCCATGCAAGAGACGGAGTGTGCTTTCATCTGGAAAAGGTTTCTAAAGAAATGTGATTTGTCGTTAAATATTTAGTGCCGTACAGCGAGTATCCAGAGAGTATCCAAAGTTGATCTAAGCCTGTGTTGTCTCAAGCGACAACATAGCTTTTGTGATTCCTTGACAATGTCTTCCTCCAATATTGTAGCTAGCAGCTGCTCTGGACAGCTGGAATTGTGTATGTATGTATGTATGTATGTATGTATGTATGTATGTATGTATGTATGTATATGCACTCTCAAACAAAAAAATATCCACACCACTAGCCAGGCAAACATCTGGGCACAAACAGATCCCCCCTGATACCTCCAGCTCAAACACACCCCAACCAGGCACCCAGATGAAACCTAGCTTCCTAACAAATGATAGCCGTCCATTTACTTGGAGCCAAGCTGCACTAAAAGCCTCCAATACAGGAACACAATGTTGCCAGCCAATCAAGACACAAAAAAGCCACAAAACAGTCAGAAGATATTAGAAACACCAATCAAGCAGAACACAGCAAACTCCAAGACCAATAAACACAGACCAAGACTCCCAACCAATCAGGATGAAGAAAAAACCATTCTGGCACAGCAGTAGGCTAGCACCAAATTTAAAACAGAAATGGCTATGAAAGTCTGACTCACAGACGAACACAATACAGAAGCCTGATGATGGCAGATGAGATTCTGCCGGAATCTCATCTGCCATCATCAGGCTTCTGTATTGTGTTCATCTGTGAGTCAGACTTTTACAGTTGTTTTCTTGTCCATGGGGCCAAATCACAAATGTGTCATCGATGTATCTTAACCATAGTTTGGTTTTGTGGGTGGCATTAGCCAGGGCTCTGGATTCAAATTCTTCCATGAACAGGTTTGCAATGACGGGTGACAGTGGTGATCCCATAGGGGCTCCTTCAATTTGCTTGTATCTTTGTGTCCTTTGTATATGAAATATGTGTTGGTTAAGCAGTGTTCTGCTAGTTTCATGAGGTGTTTAGCTGGTTGGTATTTATTTTTGATGATTTCAAGAGTTTCTTTTATCGGGACTTGAGTGAATAGTGAAACCACATCAAAACTTACAAGCAGATCTTCTTGTTCCACGTGTAGATCTTTGATCATTTCCAAGAAGTGGTATGAGTTTTGTACATGTGAAGCTGCTGTTTCAGCATGGGGCTGTAGCTGTTTTGCTAAGTGTTTAGCTAGGTTTTGTAGTGGTGCTCCTCTGGAGCTGACTATGGGTCTGAGAGGTATGCCTTCTTTGGTATTTTTGGGAGGCGGTATAGTTTGGGGCATCTGGAAGATTTTTCTCTTTGGATGATCGTCTGTTGGATCACTTTGCTCATGTGGCTGGTTATAATTTTCTTGTTGGTTATTTGTTCCAGATATGTGGTTGGGTCCGTGTTTATGGGTTTGTATGTGGAGTCTTGGAGTAGGTCTGTCATATATGTATATGTATATGTATATACACACACACACACACAAACACACACACACACACACACACACACACACACATATATATATATTTTCTGAGGTTCTCGCGGGTATTTGTATGTGGATCTTTGGTTATTCGGGTTTTCTCCCGCGTAAGATTGGAAGTATCTAGGCAACGTTTCGATGAAGTCTCATTCATCATCTTCAGGCTTCTGTCTTCAGCTCTGTGCTTCTCAGAGTGATGTGAGCTTGCAGCTGCTTCTTCCTTTTAACTGCTAGTGGGGGTGTGACTTGATTGGGTGGGGGCTTGGCTGTGTTCTGATTGGGTGGGGGTGTGTTCTCATTGGTTGCGGGTTTGGCTGTGTTCTGATTGGTTCTGACTCGAAGCCAAACAGCAAGATCACAGCTCACCAGCTCAAATCCCCCAGTAACTAAGACCAACCTGAGCACAACCAAGCCCCCACCTGAACAGAACACACCTCCAGCCAATCAGAACATGGACAACCCCCCAACCAATCAGAACACAGCCAAACCCGCAACCAATGAGAACACCCCCACCCAATCAGAACACAGCCAAGCCCCCACCCAATCAAGTCACACCCCCACTAGCAGTTAAAAGGAAGAAGCAGCTGCAAGCTCACATCACTCTGAGAAGCACAGAGCTGAAGACAGAAGCCTGAAGATGATGAATGAGACTTCATCGAAACGTTGCCTAGATACTTCCAATCTTACGCGGGAGAAAACCCGAATAACCAAAGATCCACATATATATATAGCCTTCAGCTTTGTTCGGGTATTTTTCCACGTCATAGTAGTGGTACTTTTAAAGTTGTAGCAACGTTTCAGCAGAATCTCATCTGCCATCATCAGGCTTCTTTCTGTATTGTGTCCGTCTGTGAGTCAGACTTTTACAGTGGTTTCAGATTTAAATTTGGGGCAGCCTATTGCTGTGCCAGAATGGTTTTTTCTTCATCCTGATTGGTTGGGAGTCTTGGTCTGTGTTTATTGGTCTCGGAGTTTGCTGTGTTCTGCTTGATTGGTGTCTCTAATATCTTCTGTCTGTTTTTTGGCTCTTTTTGTATCTTGATAGGCTGGCAGCATTGTGTTACTTTATTGGAGGCCTTTAGTGCAGCTTGGCTCCAATAAACCAATAAACACAGACCAAGACTCCCAACCAATCAGGATGAAGAAAAAACCATTCTGGCACAGCAATAGGCTGCCCCAAATTTAAATCTGAAACCACTGTAAAAGTCTGATTCACAGACGGACACAATACAGAAGCCTGATGATGGCAGATGAGATTCTGCTGAAACGTTGCTACAACTTTAAAAGCACCACTACTATGACGTGGGAAAATACCCGAACAAAGCTGAAGGCCATACATGTAAGTACCCGCGAAAACTTAAGAAAACAAATTTTATATATATATATATATACACACACACACACACACACACACACACACACTGCCGAAACGTTGCTACAACTTTAAAAGCACAACTATAATGACATGGGAAAATATCCGAACAAAGCTGAATTACATACATACATACATACATACATACATACATACAAACATACATACATACATACATACATACACATAGATATAGATATATTTGGCAAACTGTTGCACTGAGGCGGTTGTTTTTCTCAGTAGGGAAATGTTTTCTCCTCTCTGAAAAGGAAATGTTGGAAGAAGTCAACCAGTGAGGCAGATAAGTGAGAATTGCCACACCTTGGAGAAATATGTACAGAGGCCTGATCTTTCCTCACATTTCCGTATTGTAATGGCTATAGTTCAGAGGAACCACTAGTTTTTACTGAGCTCGAATAAGTAGATTGGAGGGAGGAAGATCTCTTCAGAGGAGGCCGGCCACATTCCCCACCCCTTCTTGGATTAGTGACAACTGTGAAGGTGTGTGTAAAATAACAACAGGTCATTGCGCAAAGAGTGGTTGGCAGCCCACATTCAAAAGTCACCACAACATTTTAAGGTATTCAGGAGAAACAAGTTTCACCTCTTGAATCCATCCGGGTATGAGTTCCACTTATGGGTGTGTTTATTTTTATAATAATACATTTGTGAATATAACCCAATTCTGTGTTTCTTACACAGGTAGTCCTCGATTTACGTCAACAATTGAGCCCCAAAATTTCGGTTGTTAAGCAAGACAGTTGTTAGCTGAATTGTGCCTCATTTTATGACTTTGCTTCCCACAATTGTTAAGGGAATAATTGCAGTTGTTGAGTTAGTAACACAATTGTGAAGTTCCCCGTTGACTTTGCTTATCAGAGGGTCATAAAATCTGATCACGTGACCCCGGGGGGACACTGCAACCGTCATAAATATGAGTCAGTTGCCAAGCATCTGTGTCAACTCATAAAATATTTCCAGGGTCTTTTGAGAGTTGCCAACAAAAAGGGAAGGGGAAAGGGGGTTAGAAAGAGCAGTGCGGCAGCTTGGAAATTGAAACTGCATTCCATAAATGTTTTCAAAGATAGTAACTAGGTGTGACGGAAGTTTTTGCCATGCAAAATTCTAACTGGAGAGCCTGATTGATGACTCTGGGCTATGGAGGTGTCCCATTGGAGAATATGAATTAGGATACTCCCAGGGGGTGGAGGGAAACCAGGGTCAAGGGTGACAAGGAATGATGTGTCTCAGAGTCGGCTACACCCAGGCAGTGCCGGCATGTTAACGCCCAATAAATCCTTTGAAGTTTTGGAAGTTTGGCTCAAGACTCATGATTTAAATGGGGTAACTGCCGGAATCCTGACAGCCTGGATATAAATCACGTGACCATGGGGATGCGGCAACGGTCATAAGCTTGAAAGGTGGTCATAAGTCACCTTTTTTCAGTGCCGTTGTAACTTCAAACGGTCACGAAATGGACTGTTATAAGCTGAGGACTGCCTGTAATGAGGGAGGCCAGGAATTTGTGTTACTGTTGGGTTCGGCAACTGATGTTTTCAGCTTGTTACCATTCTTGGCAATCTTCCATCCATCTTTCGAAGCGTTTGCTGTGATAGGAGCAAAATCCTTTTGGAGAGGATTCTGTTGTGGTTCACCAGCGGCCAGTGCAGACGGCAGCGGAATCGGACAGTGGGGACAAACGGGGACCAGGAAATCTGGAAGAGCAGGGCAGCAGTTTGAAAGCGAAAGTGCATTCCAACTCTTATCTTTAAAAGACTGTAACTAAACTACCAGAGCTTTTGCTCAGGAATATATTTAATTGGAGAACGTGATTGATGACACCCAGAACGTAATTGGAGAATGTGATTGATGACACCCAGCCTGTGAAGGTGCTCAATTGGAGAATCTGATTTATGACACACCCAGGGGGGGAGGGGGAAACGGGGTCACAGGGGCCTCAGAATGACGTACGCCGGAGTTGGCTTCATACAGGGCAGTGCCAGTATGTCGCCTTTAATAAACCCTTTGAAGTTTTTTGAAGTTTGGCTCGAGGATCATGATTTAATTAGGGCGATTGCTGGGATCCTGACACATCTCTCTAATAATGTTGTGGTTGGTTGGTTGGTTGGTTGGTTTTCTGAGCTTGTTTAATTTACAAACGTTTCATCACCAGCCTAGGTAACGTCATCAGCTGAGCTTGGGTTGAAGCATCGTCATTTCAGTTTTCTTCTGCTTTTAGAGGTCTTATGTGTAATTTGATCACATCACCAATTGGTCACGCCGTGTGAGGGTCTCCTGGTGGTGAGGTCACCTTGGATGGTCGATCACAACCGTGTGAGTGTCATCTCATCATTTCTGTATATTTCTGTACATGTCCCACCATTTCTAAACTCGGTGAAAAGTTTGAGGCTTTGCCCTAAAATAAACTCCAGGCCTCCCACCCCACTGCAAAAGTCACCTTCGTTATTTCATCTCTGCTTTTGAAAACATTTTGACATTTTCCCTGAAGGTCTGGTACCTCGGACTTGGTCTATGCCTTCTATTTAGAGACATTTTTGTTCTATATTGTGATAGATATGGAAATATTTCCCACGTATGGTCATAATTTTGGACATTCTCGGCCTCTAATGATAGGGCAGAGATTCCCTACCAAATATGTAATCGGCTTGAAATAGCTGCCTGGGATAGCTAAAGCAGGACTGTTTTGCAAAGCTAAGTTTTTACTATGTTTTGGATGCTGGATTTGGATCTGATTTGTCAAAAGTCCTACTTTCTGTGGAGTTATGTTTGATAACCATTTTCTGGAATGAATTTATCCCATGTTATGGGACAGATAGTCTCAGAAATATCTTGAAGGTAACTTCAGTACTGTTTGGTAGAGTTTTCTTTGCCTGTGGTTTTGTAACTTTTTTAGCCTGCTTCCTGCAAAAAAAATAAAATAAAATAAAAATGAAAGTAGATTTTAACTGGAGAAGGGGAAACCAAAAATGCTAAACTTGTAAAGGGAAATTCTATTTGTTGCATTTGCATTAGTTTGCTCTGGATGCTTTAGTTCCCTGTCAGCAGAAAAGCAACAGTTAAAAAGAATGTCCTTTTTTTTCTAAAGCACCCGAAGGCCAGACAAGGAATAATGGATGGAACAAGGAGAGATTCAACCTGGAAATAAGGAGAAATTTTCTTGACGGTGAGAACAATCAACCAATGGAACAAAAGTTGCCTTCGGAAGTGGAAGTTTTGGGAGCTTCATCCCTGGAGGCTTTTGACTGGACTGCCACCTGTCAGAAATGGTGTAGGGTCTCCTGCTTGGGCAGGGGTTGGGCTAGATGACCTACAAGGTCCCTTCCAACTCTGATTATCTGACTCCAAGTAACCTTGCATGGGCTCACGCCTATCTTTCAGGTTTATTCTTATTCTGTTTTGTACAAAGCATAAAAGATCCACTGATAAATCTCCGGGTCTAAAGGTTGTCCCGGAGTTGTCTTGTTTTGAAGAAATATGATTTTGTTGTTTCTGAAGGGGCCACTTCCTGGCTCAGAACCTTCTGCTCTGTGTGGGATTAACCTCTAAATCACAATTTGGGTGGAACTGGGAAAAGTTCAGTCTGATTATTTTCTTTACTGGAACTCAGAGCTTTTTTTTTTTTAAAGGTTTAACTAATTACAAGTACATATACAGTATGAAGGGAAAAAGCACGATGTGTGAGATAGTAGGACATAGCCTGCCAATAAATAATAACAATAACAACAACAACAACAATAATAATAATAATAACAACAACAATACAGGGACCTACAAATAGAAATAGAATGTCTATGGCAAAGGCAAGCAAGGGTAGTACCAATAGTAAGAGGCGCCTTGGGAGCAATCCCAAAACAACTGAAGCACCACTTGAACACCATCAGTGGCATTGACACATTTGCCATCAGTCAACTACAGAAGGCAGCTTCACTTGGAACAGCTTCCATCCTGCGGTGATCTCTGTAACACTATCAAACATCCAGATTTGCCTATCCCAGGTCCTTGGGGATTTTTGTAGCTTGGTGTGGTATCCTCACACCAGGTTTGCTGATAATACTCAAACCAGCTTAATAGGACAAGGGTTAGGATGAGAAACATCTTTTTTTTCTGCCATTTTAAGCTCATGAAGATGGACAGATCCGCTCTTTCATGACCTGTGGACAGTCCTTAAGGAATGTAGTCCTTAATCTATTAATCAAATTCAACCATAGATTAATTCTGGGGGATCTTAATAGGATCTACACTTTCCACATATTTAAACAGTGTCTCCAATGTCACCTTTAGAAATTAAGGAAGGCCGACTTACTGCAGTGTCCTACCTGAAAAGATACACCTCCACCTAACTAAGAAAGGTGGCTTGATCTGCTTTTGAAGTCAGCTAAATGCAGGAAGGAAGGAAGGAAGGAAGGAAGGAAGGAAGGAAGGAAGGAAGGAAGGAAGGAAGGAAGGAAGGAATATATTTTGCAACTTTCACCAACTTGGTTCCTCATTGAAGTACCTAGTGTTGCACCAGTCAAAAGTCTTCTAGCACTTCAGTTTTGCTCAGATCTGCTTTTTCCCTTCCTGGGGGAAAGAACATTCCTTCTTAATTCTTCTTAGAATAGAATAACAGAGTGGGAGGGGACCTTGGAGGTCTTCTAGTCCAACCCCCTGCTTAGGCAGGAAACCCTACACCAACTTCAGACAAATGGTTATCCAATTTCTTCTTATAAACTTCCAGTGTTGGAGCATTTACAACTTCTGGAGGCAAGTTGTTCCGCTGATTAACTGTTCTAACTGTCAGGAAATGTCTCCTTAGTTTTAGGTTGCTTCTCTCCTTGATGAATTTCCACCCATTGCTTCTTGTCCTGCCCTCAGATGTTTTGGAGAATAGCTTGACTCCCTCTTCTTTGGGGCAAACCCTGAGATATTGGAAAATCCACCCTCCTTTTCTTATTCAGCTATTGGTATGCTATGGGTTAAATAACTTACGTTAATGACTTAGTTACTAAAATAACTGAAATAACTCCCAAGTAGATGTCTGGAGATGCAGAGGTTATGAACCAGCGACTTCCATGCCAATGTTTCATTGAACGGGGTGTAGGTGTGAACCAACTCTGAAGTCTTGCACGGCTCTGACGTCGTTGCCCAGCTTTCTCGTTTGGTACAATTAGCAGGCAGCTGAAACTTGAGTTTCTGGAATGCGTGTGACCTTGCCTTTGGCAGTCTGTGCAGTTGGCAGAGAAATCATAGTGTCTTAGCTGTAAATGACTTTTTTTAGTTTTAATCATAATGTAACGTGTGCAGACAGCTGCTTGAAATGTAATGTTTGATTGTAAAAAAGTTTTATTTTTGTAACGGAATTGTCAAAGTCAGGAATGTGCTTATTGCTCCTGTCATGTTTTAGTTTACTCATTTTGTTTGTTCGGATTGGAAATTTTTGTTTGACGAAATGAATGAGTGTATGACTGAGTGAATGAATGAATGGCTCTGGGGTAGAGGAGCATGGTCAGAGGCATCACTGCCAGTCATGCCGTGGCATGCTTCTTCACTTACTTTCTTCTGAGATGCTGCTTTCTACTTAACAGAGCCAAACATGGGTGATCCATTGGCTTGAGAAATTGCGACCTGGCTTCGTAATTCTTTTGTGTGTTTTCTTTCTTCCCGACTGCTTCTCTGGGTAACAGCACATCCATAAATACTAACCACACAGTTTCCTCTATGTATTATTGAAGGGATTGTCTGCCTCCCTCGCCAGACCAACCTGGGCGATTTGCCTTGAGCGTTGCAATATTGTACATCATCCAAACCGTATGAAATCTGGAGAGAGGATATCTGGCTCTGCTTTTAGACCCCACTTTGAAGTAATGCTCATGCATAATTCAGATTTCTTTGACCAGATACTTGGCTCAAGGGCAGTAGCTGCAAGCGGGATCTTGGAGTTGTAGACAATCACTTAAATACGAGCCAGCCGTGTGCGGCACCTGCCCAAAAAAGCCAATGCAATCCTGGGCTGCATTAACAGAGGGATGGAATCAAGATCATGAGAAGTATTAGTACCGCTTTATAAAACTTTAGTAAGGCCACACCTGGAATACCGCATCCAATTTTGGTCACCACATTACAAAAAAAAGATATTGAGACTTTGGAAAAAAATGCAGAGAAGAACAAAGACCTGGAGACTGAAACATACAAAGAACGGTTTCAGGAACTGAGCATGGCCAGTCTAGGGGAAGGCCGACACACTTAACGACCATAGGACTAAGTTAACAACTGCAGAGATTCAGTGAACAATTGACCTGCTCAGCGATGGGAAATTCTAGATTCAATTGAGGTCGTAAATCAAGGTGTACGTGAAGATTCCTTCCACACAGTTATTCCCACGGATGCTTCCTCCTTGCTTCTCTTTTACTTCGAGGCATGTTATATTTTCCTGGCCAAGCCAGGAGGGATCTGGCATAACAATCTTAAATACTTAGATCTGAGTATAAATATTTAAACTTGAAATGTCGGTCTTGAAGATCATTCCAAGGCTTTATGCTGGCAAAAAGTCACCGTGGTAAAACTCACTTTATGTAACGAAGGGAGCTGTGTAGCTGGTGAAGATTTCTGCCCTTGGGTAGAAGGTGTTGCCTGGAAAAGGGTGCTACTGGATTCCTGCTGACTTTTTGCCCCGATAGACTCACCTGGTCTCCTGCTAGGTGCTAAAGAGTGTGACCTGGCTTGGGGGATCTATCAGAGCCTGCTTACTTTTGGGTGTTGGGTCAAGCCACAAAGACACCTCTGTTCCAAGTAAGCTCTTAATCATCCTGGGTTATATTGAGATGGATTGCTCTGATGTGCTAGGCATGAGTGTGATTTATTTATAATCCAGCTTGCCTTTGGGGTAAAAAGGTTTCGTAAACCAGACTGGAAAATTGAAAAGCAAAACAACAACAAAAGGACACCCAAGAAGGCAGTAAAAAGGAAGCCATTGCAACCCGGGGTTGAAAAGACAAAATAAACACATCTGTGCACTCAGCAAAACTTGGGGAAATTTCAAACTTCACAGGAAGTCCTCAACTTACAACAGTTGGCTTAGTAATGGTTCAAAGTTACAATGGCTCTGAAAAAAGCAATTGATGACCGTTTTTCACAGTTATGACATGTTGCAGCATGTGCACAAATGTGAATCCAATTTCTTCCTAACTGATGTTTGATTGAAGTTTTAATCAGCGATAGGAACACTTCCTGAAGGCACCTCTTACATAATAATGCCCAACTTGGAAAATGGGCTTCTTGATTGTTGTTCTTTTTTTAAACAAAAATTAATTTCTTTGAGGAGAAAGCTGGCTTTTGCAAAATCTCTCTTGATGAATTTCTAAATGAAATCCATACCTCCCAGCGATTCCCCTCTTTGCAGAGGTTCACTTTCAGGGTATTCCAGATGTTGAAAGAGTTGGCTTTCAAACCTCTGGAATCCCCTTTGGCCAAGAAATTCTGGCTAAATGTTTTTTTTTTAATCATCTCTGCTTTAATCTCTCTGCAGCCATTTCTTTCTGGAGTTTATAACAAATCCCCAAAACGTATTATTAGTGTGGCAGGATCCATTTTCCAGAATTAATAACGCTGTGCTCCAAATGTTGCTCCCAGAAATAGTTTTTCAAGCTGTCACAGTAGTGGGTTCAACCTCTTTTGTTTCTGAAGCCATATATATATATGGCTTCAGAAACAAAAGAGGTTGAACCCATATATATATATATATATATATCCTGGAATCTGTAAAGACAGAATGAAAAATCTAATGTTGATCCACAAGGATATTGGAAAATAAAGAGCGCTCAGAAGTTTACAGGCTTTCTGATAAATGTTTTCCTTGCTGCTAGCTTTAAGGATCTGAAAGGTACTGTTGGCAGTAATTTTACTGACTATAAAACCCAAAGCTACAGAATGTTTTCAAGGAAAGAGGTGAAACTAATCCAAGCTTCATAGGGAGAAATTTGGGGTTGTCTTTCACCACGTAGAATCTCAGCAAAAAAAAGGTATTCTTTTTGACTATTTTAGAGCAGCTCAGTGCCCTGAAGTGTTTTTCTCAAAAAGAAAATCTCGCTGTACCAGAAGAACATAATTCAGGAAATGTGATTTTTTTTTAAAGTCAAAACCAAATCCTTATACAGTTCTTACCTAACCACCAGGAATGTGCAGAGTAGGACATCCTCACTCTTTTAAGATGCACGGAATATTCAACCCAGTTACAAACAGAACAAGTAATTCCCCTGTGATAAATCATTGCAGGGCCCTTTTCATTATTTTGCACACTCTGCCAAGGGCTTCAAAATTGATTCTTGATTTCTCCTTAAGTTTGGGTTCTCCTCTTGACCACCATAATCTCCATGCAAGACCAAGCTGAGTTGAGACAGAGTTTCCTTCCCAATCCAGTGATACCGGTAAAAAGTAATCCACTAATATGGGAGAGAAATAATTTTGTTATGAGTTTATCTCTTATCTTAATGGACACCGCATGAGTTCTTTATTGAGAGTTCTTACAATAATCTCTACAGTGCAGTTGCTGGTTTTAACAGAGTTGGAAGGGACCTTGGAGGTCTTCTAGTCCAACCCCCTGCTTAGCAGGAAACTCTACACCACTTCAGACAAAAGGTTGTCCAATCTCTTCTTGAAAACCTCCAGTGATGGAGCAGCCACAACTTCTGGAGGGAAGCTGTTCCACTGGTTAATTGTCCTCACTATTAGAAAGTTTCTCCTTAATTCCAGGTTGCTTCTCTCCTTGATTAGTTCCCAACTGTTGCTTCTTGTCCTGCCTTCAGGGGCTTTGGAGAATAAGTTGACCCTCCCATCTTTGTGGCAGCCCCTCAAATATTGCAAGACTGACAGCTACACTTAGATTATACCTCCCATACTTCTAATTGGGCCGTTATATTCCCCCCACCAACATCTCCAGTTTTTTATTAGAAGGAGAAAATGAATATGCTCCTAGAAATATAACTAACTTCCCAGCATGAATTTGAATTCCTTCGTTTATAGCAGACTATTTATACCTTCAAGTACCAGCTGGGAAGATACTCATGGAAAATATTGAGGACTTTTCTGGAAAGTTAATCTGTAAACAGATTGCTGGGTCTGGTGTTTTAGCAGGATTTTATCGGGAGTTTTTTTCTTCTTCTCCTTTCTTTCCCCTCGCCTGCTGGCATTTTTGTGTAAGCCTGGCCATTTATGTAACTCCTGTTGTAAGCTACTTCTTTAAAAGCTCTGTTGACAGGGACACCGAAAAATTGCAAGCGTGCGGGAGGAGACGGACATAGGCTGGTAGCGTGGCTGTTGCACGTAAAATAAAAGACGGTCTGAAAAGGAGAAATATTAGGTCCTTTATGCCCTCGGCCTCGTGGCTCTCATTGTACTTAGCATAGACGGCCATGATGGAACAAGTGAGTGATGAAGAGGCTTTCTTATTCAGATGGAAGGGCTCATTATTTCCTCATCATGCTTTGGACTGCATTGTGGTGATACAGGGGACCTTCTGAGGTCTCCTTTGTATGAATCAAGCACTTGACATTTCTCCAGAATGTACAATGTTGGCATGGACTGTGTCTGTCTGTCTGTCTGTCTTCATTTCTATCTCTGCATCTGTCTCTCTCTCCCTCTCTTTCTTAACATCTCATCTACCTTTCTCTCTCTCTCTCTCTCTCTCTCTCTCTCTCTCTCTCTCTCTCTCTCTCTCTCTCATATATATATATATATATATATATATATATATATATATATATATATATATATCTTTATATCTGTCTATCTCTTAACTATCTGTTATCTCTCTGTCTATCCATCTCTGTTTCTATCTCTGTCTCTTAATTATCTCTCTGTCTCTCTCTCTCTCTGTGTGTGTCTCTTATTATGAGAGAAGCCATAGAGATTGAAAAAAGACCTGAAAGCATGAATAGAAGAGATGATTCCACCAGACTGTCAATCATTTGGAAGCCTGCACTCTCAAACAAAAAAATCTCCACACCACAAGCCAGGCAAACACCTGGGCACAAATAGACTCCTCCTGATATCTCCAGCTCAAACACACCCCAACCAGGCACCCAGATGAAACCTAGCTTCCTAATAAATGATAGCCGTCCGTTTACTCGGAGCCAAGCTCCACTAAAAGCCTCCAATACAGGAACACAATGTTGCCAGCCAATCAAGACAAAAAAAGCCACAAAACAGACAGAAGATATTAGAAACACCAGTCAAGCAGAACACAGCAAACTCCAAGACCAATAAACACAGACCAAGACCCCCAACCAATCAGGATGAAGAAAAAACCATTCTGGCACAGCAGATGGCTAGCCCCAAATTTAAAACAGAAACAACTGTAAAAGTCTGACACACAGACGAACACAATACAGAAGCCTGATGATGGCAGATGAGATTCTGCCAAAAAATAAATAAATAAATAAGTGTGTGTGTGTGTATTTCTTAAGTTTTCGCGGGTACTTACATGTATGGCATTCAGCTTTGTTCGGGTATTTTCCCACGTCATAGTAGTGGTGCTTTTAAAGTTGTAGCAACGTTTCAGCAGAATCTCATCTGCCATCATCAGGCTTTTGTATAGTGTTCGTCTGTGAGTTAGACTTTTACAGTGGTTTCAGATTTAAATTTGGGGCAGCCTATTGCTGTGCCAGAATGGTTTTTTCTTCATCCTGATTGGTTGGGAGTCTTGGTCTGTGTTTATTGGTCTTGGAGTTTGCTGTGTTCTGCTTCTAATATCTTCTGTCTGTTTTTTTGGCTCTTTTTGTATCTTGATTGGCTGGCAACATTGTGTTACTTTATTGGAGGCCTTTTGTGCAGCTTGGCTTCGGGTAAATGGACGGCTATCATTAGTTAGGAAGCTGGGTTTCATCTGGGTGCCTGGTTGGGGTGTGTTTGAGCTGGAGGTATCGGGGGATCTGTTTGTGCCCAGGTGTTTGCCTGGCTTGTGGTGTGGAGATTTTTTTGTTTGTGAGTGCAGGCTTCCAAATGATTGACAGCCTGGTGTAATCATCTCTTCTGTTCATGCTTTCTGGTCTTTTTTCAATCTCTATGGCTTCTCTGATGATTCTGTGGCTGGGATTTTCTATAGTGGCTAGGGTTTTGGTGCCATTGAAGTTGATTCTATGACCTGTTGCCAGCCAATCAAGATACAAAAAGAGCCAAAAAAACAGACAGAAGATATTAGAAGCAGAACACAGCAAACTCCAAGACCAATAAACACAGACCAAGACTCTCAACCAATCAGGATAAAGAAAAAACCATTCTGGCACAGCAATAGGCTGCCCCAAATTTAAATCTGAAACCACTGTAAAAGTCTAACTCACAGACGAACACTATACAAAAGCCTGATGATGGCAGATGAGATTCTGCTGAAACGTTGCTACAACTTTAAAAGCACCACTACTATGACGTGGGAAAATACCGAACAAAGCTGAATGCCATATATATATATATATATATATATATATATATATATATATATATATATATATATATATATATATATATATATATATATGTATGTATGTATGTATGGTGTTGGTTGGTTCGGTATTTTCCCACGTCATTGTAAGTTCTTTAAGTTGTAGCAGCACGCTTCAGCAGAATCTCATCTGCCATCATCAGGCTTTCTGTATTGTGTCCGTCTGTGGGTCAGACTTTACAGTGGTTTCAGATTTAATTAGCAGCCTATTGCTGTGCCAGAATGGTTTTTCTTCATCCTGATTGGTTGGAGTCTTGGTCTGTGTTTGGTCTCGGAGTTTGCTGTGTTCTGCTGATGGGTGTTTCTGATATCTTCTGTCTGTTTTTGGCTCTTTTGTATCTTGATTGGCTGGCAGCATTGTGTTACTTTAATGGAGGTCTTTAGTGCAGCTTGGCCGGGTAAATGGGGCTGGCTATCATTAGTTAGGAAGCTGGGTTTCATCTGGGTGCCTGGTTGGGGTGTGTTTGAGCTGGAGGTATCAGGGGGATCTGTTTGTGCCCAGGTGTTTGCCTGGCTTGTGGTGTGGAGATTTTTTTGTTTGTGAGTGCAGGTTTCCAAATGATTGACAGCCTGGTGGAATCATCTCTTCTGTTCATGCTTTCTGGTCTTTTTCAATCTCTATGGCTTCTCTGATGACTCTGTGGCTAGGGTTTTCCATAGTGGCCAGGGTTTTGGTGCCATTGAAGTTGATGCTATGACCTGTAGCTTCCATGTGTTGGACTAGTGAGGAAGTGTGTTCCAGCTTTTTGACTGCATTTTTGTGTTCATCCAGGCGGGTACTTATTCTTCTATTGGTCTGTCCAATGTATGTGGCCGGGCATGATGCACAGGGGACTTCGTATCACGCCTTGGTTTTCCAGGTCAATTTTATCTTTGGGGTTGCTAAGGATGGCTGCTATTTTTCTGTCTGTTTTGAAGGCAGTCCTGATGTGATGTCTGTGTAGTACCTTACTAATTTTGTCTGTAGTACCTCTTATGTAGGGCAGGACAGCTGTTCCATAGGTCTGTTCATCTTCTGGGTCTCTATTATGTTTCAGTGTGTTTTTGTGGATCAAGCTGGTGATTTTGCTTTTGTGGAAGCCGTTGGCTGTCAGTACTTTCAAAGTACCAGCTTGATCCACAAAAACACACTGAAACATAATAGAGACCCAGAAGATGAACAGACCTATGGAACAGCTGTCCTGCCCTACATAAGAGGTACTACAGACAAAATTAGTAAGGTACTACACAGACATCACATCAGGACTGCCTTCAAAACAGACAGAAAAATAGCAGCCATCCTTAGCAACCCCAAAGATAAAATTGACCTGGAAAACCAAGGCGTATACGAAGTCCCCTGTGCATCATGCCCGGCCACATACATTGGACAGACCAATAGAAGAATAAGTACCCGCCTGGATGAACACAAAAATGCAGTCAAAAAGCTGGAACACACTTCCTCACTAGTCCAACACATGGAAGCTACAGGTCATAGCATCAACTTCAATGGCACCAAAACCCTGGCCACTATGGAAAACCCTAGCCACAGAGTCATCAGAGAAGCCATAGAGATTGAAAAAGACCAGAAAGCATGAACAGAAGAGATGATTCCACCAGGCTGTCAATCATTTGGAAACCTGCACTCACAAACAAACAAATCTCCACACCACAAGCCAGGCAAACACCTGGGCACAAACAGATCCCCCTGATACCTCCAGCTCAAACACACCCCAACCAGGCACCCAGATGAAACCCAGCTTCCTAACTAATGATAGCCGTCCATTTACCCGAAGCCAAGCTGCACTAAAGACCTCCATTAAAGTAACACAATGCTGCCAGCCAATCAAGATACAAAAAGAGCCAAAAACAGACAGAAGATATCAGAAACACCCATCAAGCAGAACACAGCAAACTCCGAGACCAATAAACACAGACCAAGACTCCCAACCAATCAGGATGAAGAAAAACCATTCTGGCACAGCAATAGGCTGCCCCAAATTTAAATCTGAAACCACTGTAAAAGTCTGACCCACAGACGGACACAATACAGAAGCCTGATGATGGCAGATGAGATTCTGCTGAAACGTTGCTACAACTTTAAAAGAACTACAATGACGTGGGAAAATACCGAACCAAGCCGAACACCATACATGTAAGTACCCGCGAAAACATATATATATATATATATATATATATATATATATATATATATATATATATATATATATATATATATATATATATATATATATGGATCTTTGGTTATTCGGGTTTTCTCCCGCGTAAGATTGGAAGTTTCTAGGCAACGTTTATATATATATATATAAAAATTTCTTAAGTTTTCGTGGCCGTTTCTGTTTTACATTTACATACATATACATACATACATACATCTATATCTGTCTCTCCCTTAACTATCTCTTATCTCTCTATGTCTATCCATCCCTCTCTCTCTCTCTCTCTCATTATATCTCTTAACTATTTCTCTATCTCTGTCTCCGTTTTTGTCTATTTGTCTTTCTATCTGACTCTGTCTGTCTGTCTGTCCTCTCCCATGTCTTTGTGCACATGGATAAGCACACACAGTGCTATGAAACTCTTCTGAATTTCAGTCCAAAAGGTGGCCAAAGCCGAGTGGGACCTCTTGGTGCCCAACAAGTCCTCTGGGTGGCTATCGCCATGGAATCGAAGCCTCCTGACACATTTTTGGGACACTATGCAATGTCCCAAATGAGGAAGATGAAATATGGAAATCTTTGGGGCCATTTCCCACAGTTGGGTAGGGTAACAGCATCCCAGCCTGAAGAAAATGTGAGGGGCATAACTATGACCTAAACCCGAATGCTTCTAAATTGGAAGAGATTTCCAAGCCTTGTTGGCTTTGTCTTCGTCTTGCTTTGGACCTCTCTGCACATTAAGGAGGATTACAGTGGTGATTTATTCCCTGGAGTAGGATGAGAATGACGGGGACTCCCACTGGGCTATTCAGAGGGCAGCAATAAGGGTTGGCACCGTCGCTCGGGAAGGGAGAAGCCGGGACTCTGAGACACACAGGACACAGTGGTGGGAAACTCTTTTGCAGTGCGCTTTAGTCGTGGATGTTGGAAAGCTGCCAACCTATAAAACCTCTTCCCATAATCAGCTGAGTGTCCTCTGATTATGGTCCAGGGGAAAAAATCCTCCTAATAAGCTGAGTAAAGAAATTTTACAGGCAAGTGGTTCATAAAAGTCTGAGGGAATTAGAAATGCTCTCTCTTGCGCCTTATACTTGTCCCCCTTCCGATGATAAGGCCGTTAAGGATTGTAATCCTCCCAGAAGCAAATATGTTCCTATACAAATCAATAAAGATTATAGAGCGTCTGGATTATTTGAACCTGGTGTTTAGAATGGTCAAGTTACAGGGAGGTTGCAAAAATGCCATTTAGCTCCCCTGGGATTCCTTTGGACCCAACAATAATGAGCTCATGGCATGCTTAAAACGGAATAAGGAGACAATGGGGTTTCTGATCAAGCATTTATCTGTGGGACATGAATGTGTTTCAAACATGAAATGGAAACAGAACAAGAGGATGCAAAATAATTTGTAGTGCAACGTATGAGCCAAGAAGTGAGGAAACCTAGAGCTTACAAACCATTCTGTGTGTACAAACCACAAAGTTTAAGAAATCCCCAGTGAGCCGTTTCCCCCCCACTGTATTTACAGGCAAAAGGGGAACTTGGTTCTTTGCCAAGAGACTTATCTTGCTAGTAAGGTCAACCCCACCCTGTCCTTGAACTTCTACATCCAGAACAGGATACACTTCATCTCTCTTTGGCCATGCTTTTCACTAGTCTTTGGACGATGGCGTTCTGATTCCCGGACTGTTATTTCATACTTCGAGTGCTAGGGAAGGGTTGCAGAATTTTACATCTGGATCAAGCACCATTTATCTCGAGAGAGAGAGAGAAAAACCAGCCACGTCTAACTCTGAAGACTGATTCCTCAGGACCTCGGAAAAAGCAGGCAGGTTTGTAGCATCCGAGCTTGCAAGATCAAACCAGGTTTTAAGACCTCAGGCCGCGATCCCTGAATTCTCTTGTATTTTTTATAATAGCACTGGAGATGATTCGAGCTGTTCGATCCGATACTGCATACTGCATTTACAGATGTATTTACTTGGGTTGATCTTATGTTTTGGAAACAGGATGGCGCTAGGAAGAAAAAATCAAGATGATAAATGTTTGATGTGGTTATTACACTTAAAAGGAAATAACGTTTGCTTTTTGAAAATATGTTAGAGAAAACAATTTTTAGTGTGGAAACATATTTGCTCTCCTGAATGTTTGAGTTTCAGAACTATAAGTAAGCTTAGGTCATGGTGCTTCATATTTGTTTCCATTTGAATTTTCTATTTCCTGTACTACTTCTAGCTACTAAGTCCCATCAGGGTTTGGACACCATAATTTAATCTGAAATGCTCACCAGAAGTTTACTCTTCTCTAGCTAGTTCCTCCTGGGCTGATTTTACTTATGCAAGCAAGCAAAACCCACCCGCTTCTCTGCCAGCCAGCTTTGGTGTTCTTAATACATATTTTGAATCCTGCTATTAATGAGCTCACGGGGGGCAAAATGTATCTGGTTTCCTTTAATTTGGAGTTTTGGGAAGGAAACTGCAGGCAGGTTTTTAAAGAGGAGCCGGCTAAGCTGCATGTTTTCCAAATGATAGGAGCAAATTCAGTGAAATAATAATAATAACAATAACAACAACAACAACAATAATAATAATAATAATAATAATAATAATAATAATAATAATAATAATAATAATAATAATAATAATAATAATAAATAATTAATAATTAATAATAATAATAATAATGGCACATTTAATGACTTATTTTTGATTTTAAGAAAATAAACCATGACTTATAGTAAGTACTTTGATGAAAATGTATAAGGCAGGCTGTTTGTTCAGGGTGGGGTTTAAAAAGCAAAGACAGTTTGGTGTTGGATATACAAGTTTTGTCCAAACTGGTGTCTTCTGATTCTTAATGAATGTATTTTATTTTTTCTTTATGTACACTAAGAGCATTTGCACCAAAGACAAATTCCTTGAGTGTCCAATCACACTTGGCCAATAAAGAATTCTATTCTATTGTGTTCTGTTATGTTCTATTCTATTCTCCTATTCTATTCTCCTATTCTATTCTCCTATTCTATTCTATTCTATTCTATTCTATTCTAGATGTGCTGGACTTCTACTTCAAGGAAAATTCAGTCAATTTCTAATTTCTAGGTTGCTTCTCTCCTTGATTAGTTTCCATCTATTGCTTCTTGTCCTGCCTTCAGGTGCTTTGTAGAATAGCCTGACCCCCCTCTCTTCTTTGTGGCAGCCCCTCAAATATTGGAAGATTGCTATCATGTCACCCATAATCCTTTTCATTAAACTAGACATACCCAATTCCAGCAACCATCCTTTATATGTTTCACCCTCCAGCCCCCTAATCCTCTTTATTGCTCTTCTCTGCACTCTTTCCAGAGTCTCAACATCTTTTTTACATCATGGCGACCATAACTGGATGCAGTATTCCAAGTGTGGCCTCACCAAGGCCTTATAAATTGGTATTAACACTTCACATGATCTTGATTCTATTCCTCTGTTTATGCTGCCTAGGATTGCGTTGGCTTTTTTGGCAGCTGTAGCACCTGGCAGGCCCAGGCTTAAATGATTGTGATGGTGGTTGATGTTGTGTTGCAGAAATTCAGCCTCCAACTCATTAAATCCATATAAAATTCTAATCCTGCTTTGCTTTTGCTTTGCCCTGGTCCCAAGTCCTCCTCCACTGAATGACAGCATGTGACTAAAATATCCTTATGACTGGCAGAAGGGGAGCTAAAAACATAGCCACTTCATTATCATAATTGCGGTCATAATTGGATTGGGTGTTAATGTGTTGAGGGCTACTTGGTAGAGTTTTATAACTTTCGGGAACCGTCCCCTAGCTAGATTTCTGCAATTTTCAGTCTTTGAAACGCTGAAGCCGTCTGTCACCCACAGATAATTTGGACTCTGTTTGTAACAGATTAAATTTTCAATGGTATATTAATGAACTTTTGTTTTTCTGAGCAGCATTCATGTAAATTAACTTGTCAAGTTTATTTCCAAAATTATAGTAATTTGAGGTTGTGTGTTTCTCATTTTCCACGCTGAAGCCTTCTCTCATTCATGTATGCTGTAGGCTATTTGGCTTGGGGTATATTTTACAATTTATCTACAGCCCAACCTGGTGATTTTAAGAGATACTGAAATTATTGACTTCCAAGAGGAGATCAGCCAATTCGTCTTCTAGCAGTCTTAGAAGGAGTTCTGGTTTCGACTCTCATTGCAACTGGTATGATATGTTGGTTTTATTCTGATTCTTGAGGGCCAAAACATTTTCAAGCTTTTATGAGCTTTAAATCTCATTAAAAGAGCAAAACCGTTTATATGGAGATGATGATTATCTTAATTTTTAGTTGCTGCTGGGACCAGTTGAAATGATCAAAGCTAGGATTGCTTCTCCCTACGATAGATGATTTGGCAAACGTTATAAAACATTTTATGGCGTAAACATGATCATAATAAACATTTTATCACATACTACAAAATGTCATAAAACATTTCCTGTTCAGCTGTGAAATACGGTTCAGTGTGGGTTACTTTGAAGGCAGATACTTCTCTGAATATCTCCTTGAATGTTTAAGAATCTTTTCCAGTACATTAGAAGCTCGATCATTGTCAGAAGTGTTGAGGGATCTGGCAAGGAAATTACAGGTGGCCCTCCACTGACAACTGTTTAGGGACCAAAGTAACAACAGCACCGAAAAAAGTTACTTACGACTGTTTTTCACACTTACAACAATGGCAGCATCCCCCTGGTCACGTGATCTAAATTCGGACACTTGGCAATGAATTTACGACTGTTGCAGTGTCCAGGGATCATGTGATCTCCTTTTGTGAGCTTCTGGGAAGCCAAATCAATGGGGAAGAAATGAGAGAGAGAGAGAGGGAGAGATAGAGGGGATAGGCAGAAAGATAAGAGATAGTTAAGAGATAGAGCTGAAGAGCTGTCAGAGCTGAAGAAGCTTCTTGGAGAAGAAGCGAAACGTCTTCAAAGAATAGAATAGTTCAGAATAGAATAGAATAGAAAATTAGAATAGAGTTGAATAGAATAGAATAGAAATCAGAGTAGAATAGAGTAGAGTAGAATAGAATGAGAAAGAGTAGGGTAGGGTAGAGTAGAGTAGAGTAGAGTAGAGTAGAGTAGAATAGAATGAGAAAGAATAGAGTAGAGTAGGGTAGAGTAGAATAGAATAGAATAGAATAGAATAGAATAGAATAGAATAGAATAGAATAGAATAGAATAGAATAGAATAGAAATCAGAGTAGAATAGAGTAGAGTAGAATAGAATGAGAAAAAATAGAATAGAATTGAATAGAATTGAATTGAATTCTTTCTTGGCCAAGTGTGATTGGACACTCAAGGAATTTGTCTTTGGTGCAAATGCTCTCAGTGTACATAAAGGAAAATAAAATACATTCATGAAGAACCATAAGATGCAACACTTAGTGATAGTCGTAGGTTACTAATAAACAATCAAATCATACTAGAAAACTAATAAAACAATATAAATTGTAAAGATACAAGCAATATGTTTATAGTCATAAGTGGGAAGAGATGGGTACTAGGAAGTATCATTATAATCTAGCAGTAGAAGAATGATAGTAATACTGTCTTAGTAAATAAGAAAAACTTATTAAATAGCTTTTTCTTATTTATTAATATAATAACTTATTAAAAAACCTAGTAAATAAGAAAAACCAGAAAATCCAGTTGCCCCCTGAAAAAGCATCTTTGGGACAACCTGTTTCTTAATTCTAGCAGGAGGGTCTCCCTTATGGGTTTGCCACGGTTTGGTTAAGAAGGCCTTCTGAGATATTCCTTGGGGTTTTATGACTTTAGCGTAGCTTGCCAAGCTTGTGATGTTTGCCTTGCTCTTCCTGGAAAGGATTCTCTTAAGCTTTTGCACAGAGGCTACACCAGAGGGCAGCATCAAACTTAACTTTGGCACTTTCAAAGGTTTTTGTTTGGAAAAACATAAAATAGATAGACGGATGTCGTTTTTTAAATGGGCAACAGCCCTAAAATCCTGTCTAACTGCGAACCTTTAAAAAAAAAAAAATGCCCCGAACACAGTGACAAAATATTGTGTTCTATTCTAATCACCACCAACCAAGGAAAGAATTTGCCTTATGTGTGCTGAGACTTTCAAACGTTTTTAGTTTTAAACATTTGAGCTTTTCACCTCTATAATGCCTTGACTCACCTGTTACAGGTACAGCCTCGACCACAATTGAGCTCCAAATTTATGGCGCTAAGTGAAACATTTGTTGAGTGAGCTTTGCTCCGTTTTACCATCTTTCTTGCCACTGTTGTTTAAGTGAGTAACCCGGTCATTAAGTGAATCTAGCTTCCCCTTCGACCTTGTTTGTCAGAAGGTCGCAAAAGGTGACCCCGAGACACTGCAACCATCGTAAATAGGAGTCAGTTGCCAAGCAAATTTTGATTATATGGCCATGGAGATACTGCAACAGTCGTAAGCATGAAGCATAGTCGTAAGTTACTTTTTCACGTGTCCTTGTAACTTTGAACGGTCACGAAATGAACTTTTGTACATCAAAGACTACCTATATTGATCTTAATGAGTCTTAAGTATCTGGTGGTCAAGCTTAAGACGCCGTTATTTCTCCTGGTTCCTAAATTGATCCATGTTCAAAATTCATTGACTCGTAAGCAAGCTGAGATGCCCCAGTATCCTAGCCTGTCATAGTAGTCCCATCAAAGCTGACTTTAACCGAGTTTGGGATCGCATAATCGATGCATATCTGGCATGCTTTGATTTCTCAGTGGGGTCAAAAATTTCATGTGTTTTCCTCAAAGCTGGAGGAGGCATCTTTTCCTAATTTCACGAAGGCCAAAGAGAGATCCTTTGGTCCAGAGCTCTTTCCCAGCATCACTGAATTAACTCAGATTAACAGATTGGGAAGGGAACTTGTAGGTCATCTAGTCCAACCCCCTGCCCAAACAGGAGACCCTACACCATTTCTGACAAGAGTCCAGTCTCTTCTTGAAAGTCTCAAGTGATGAAGCTCCCACAACTTTCAAGGGCAACTTTTGTTCTATGGGTTGATTAGTCTCACTGTCGGGAAATTCCTCCTTATTTCCAGGTTGAATCTCTCCTTGTTCAGTTTCCATCCATTATTTCTTGTCTGGACTTCGGGTGCCTTGGAGAATAGCTTGACCCCCTCCCCCTCTGTGGGGCAGCCCCTTAAACTCCAAATTGTTTAGCCAAATCTTGATTATTTGGAAACACCACAAAGTTCCTGTATTTATTTATTTATTTATTCGTTCATTCTTTGTTCTAACGAATGGATGAATAAAGTTGTTGGAAAGTTCCCGGAAGGGAAACCTGTGGAAACAAAAGCCACCACTCCATTTTTTAAACGGAACAAAGACTATTAACATCGACCGATGATACTGAATTTAAAAAAAATATATTAAAGGGAAGAAGGAAATGATTTTATCAGCCATTCAAAAAGAATTCGCTATTTGCTCTGTGATAAGGGAATCATAATTTCCGCATTCTTTCATTTCTTTGATGGTAGGCCATGTGTGTGTGTGTGTGTGTGTGTGTGTGTGTGTGTGTGTGTGTGTAGAGAGAGAGAGGGGGGGGCAATCTAGCAGCAATGTTTCAGCATAGTAGCACCTGCAGATTGAGAAGATCAAATTCAGAATAAAATATTTGTCTCCGCACCAAGTTTAAATGAGGAAGACTTTTTAAAATGTTTGTAACCGAGGTTCTTGTTGCTACATTGCTTTACTTGGGATATTCTCCTTTATGTTTTAATAAACCAATAAGATCTCCAAGCTACTTTGCATGGGGGAAACAATCTCTATTTCCAATGTAATTATTGCACTGGAGTGTTACTTGTCTTCGTGTTCTCTAAATAGCCATAAATGAGATCCCATCTTGGTTTAAAATGTGCGTAGAATCCCTTTGGTCAGAAGAGTAAATTGTTCTGAGCGCTACAACCCTGAATTGTCTGCGAAAATGAAATGTTCTTGTATAGGAAGTAGAAACAAATTTAAGCAAATTTTTACATTTGCATACATCTCGATGCTTAGTTAACTTAGTTTCGGCTGCCTCTCTACCTGGGGCAGACAGGTAATGTTCTCTGTGACGTTTTGACTGAGGCAAGAAATAGAGAGGCAGGAAAAGAGGGGACTATGGGACCAACTCTACACCCCTCAGCCATGGGTGGGGTCTTCAGAGAGAGCCCATAGCAACACGACAGAGAAGCGGCATATGAAAAGGATTAAAAGCGATGTATTTCCTATGGTTATTGATTGAAAATGGCAGCTTGATGGAACGTTTCGCTTCAGAGAAGCTGCTCTTAGTTCCTTGTAAACAATAGCCCTGGGAGGAATTTGGGAGTTGCAATTCCCTCTGGGTTGATTCTGTGCAGAAAATTTGAGAGGCGGATTCCGAATGAGTTGGTACAACAGCTACTGAATTGCTCACTGCTCCCCTTCTGTGAGCATTCCCCCCTCCCAAAGTCGTGAGTGCTTCACTTGTAGGGTTAACAATAATTCCCCCAAGGCAGTGTTCTAGGACCAACTCTCTTCATACTCTACATAAATGACCTCTGTGATCATATTAAGAGCAACTGAGTTCTCTTCGCTGATGATGTAAAGCTGTTCAATACCACAGACAATACTGCTACCCTACAAAAAGATCTTGACTATGTATCAGAATGGTCAAACAAATGGCAACTTCAAATCTCAACAAATAAATGCTCTGTCTTACATATTGGCAAAAAAAAAAATCAGAAAATACAATACAGGCTGAATAGTCAAGACCTTGTTGATTATCCAAACTCTGTCAAGGATCTTGGAGTATTCATCTCTGATGATCTAAGTGCTAGAGCCCACTGTAACTACATAGCCAAAAAGGCATTAAGAGTTGTTAACCTCATCCTATGTAGCTTTTTCTCTGGTAATATCACACTACTAACTAGAACATACAAAACAGACCTAGAAAACCTTGAATTACACCGTCTTCTGTCTGATCTAAGTATGGTATATAAAATCATACATTGCAATGACTTACCTGTCAATGAATACTTCAGTTCCAACCATAACAATACAAGAGCAAACAATAGATACAAACTCAAGGTAAACCGCACCAAACTTGATTGCAGGAAATACGACTGCAGCAACAGAGTGGTCAATGTTTGGAATACCCTACCTGGCTCTGTGGTTTCTTCCCCAAACCCCAAAAACTTTAACCTTAGACTGACTACTATTGACCTCACCCCTTTCCTAAGAGGTCTGTAGGGGGCGTGCATAAGCGCACCAAGTGCCTACTGTCCCTGTCCTATTGTTTCTTTTATTTTTCTTATATGTACCCATTTCATGTATTCATAACTATGTATATACTTATACTTATTATCTTGTAAGTGATTGACAAATAAATAAATGTATGGAGAGAGAAAAAACAATCTTTAGAAGAGAATATTTGTAGCTCAGGTTTGAATTGGGGGAAGGCTCCCTGTTGCTCTCTGACCTTGGTGGTTTTCTTGCAGACGTTTCATGACCCAACTAGGGAATGTCATCAGTGCTAGAAGGGTGTTGGGTTTGCGGAGAGGAGGAAGAGGAGGAGGAGGAGGAAAAAGAGGAGGAGGAGGAAGAGGAGGACTGTGGGGTCCTTGGGGCATTCAGAATTTGGTAGTTTTCTTGCAGGCATTTCATGACCCAACTAGGGAACGTCATCAGTGCTAGAAGGGAAGGGGAGTTTGATGCTTTCAAGGTTATTAGCACTGAGGATGTTACTTAGTTGGGTAATGAAATGTCTGCATTAAAATCCCCAAGCTCAGAAAGCACCAAGGACCCCAATCTGTGGAAATAACTTTGCCGCCTTTTCTCAGGGTGAATGATAGGCTCATGGGGTGAAGGGATTAAAAATCTAAAAAGCCACCTGATTTTACTTTTGCTCAAGATTTTACTTATGCGAAGGCGATCCTTCTGCCCTTTCCTTTGCTTAACAAAACAGGTTGGCCATAATTTCCTTAATTTATTAAAAGCCAGAACTCTTTCTGTGTCTTCTAGATCCCGTAAGTGAGACCTGGGAGTCACCTCAGCTACCAAGGACTATCATGGCTGAACCAGATTACATAGACGAAGACAATCCTGAACTAATTAAGCCTCAGAAACTCATTAATCCTGTAAAAACATCCCGGAACCATCAAGATCTTCATCGAGAACTGCGCATGAATCAGAAAAGGTAAGAGGCAAAGACCTAAAAATCCTTTTTCTTTTTAGTTAATAAGGAATAAGGAGTCTACTTATTAGACTCGCTCCCTTAATCCAACTATCCAATGGCTGGGCTGCAATCCACGGTTAAGTAGATTTTTGCTTACAGTTAGTCCTTAACTTATCACCATTCATTCAGTGTCCATTGGAAGTTACGACGCATTGAAAGAAGTGACTTACAACTGGTCGGTACACTTATGATCAAAATTCAGGTGCTTGGCATGTATTTAACAATGGTTGCACTGTCCCCGAATCATGTGGTCGCCATTTGAAATCTTCTCAGCCACTTCCCACAAGCAAGAGCCACGGTGGCGCAGTGGTTAGAGCGCAGTAATTGCAGGCTACTTCTGCTGACTGCCGGCTGCCTGCAATTTGTCCGTTCGAATCCCACCAGACTCAAGGTTGACTCAGCCTTCCATCCTTCAGAGGTGGGTAAAATGAGGACCCAGATTGTTGGGGGCAACAGGCTGACTCTGTAAACCACTTAGAGAGGGGCTGCAAAGCCATGTGAAGCGGTATATAAGTAAGTGCTATTGCTATTGCTTTGCTCTTCCTTTCCTTTCCTTTCCTTTCCTTTCCTTTCCTTTCCTTTCCTTTCCTTTCCTTTCCTTTCCCTTCCCTTCCCTTCCCTTCCCTTCCCTTCCCTTCCCTTCCCTTCCTTCTCAGATTGCTGGGGACAAGAGGCTGACTCCGTAAATCACTTTAGAGAGGGCTGTAAAGCACTGTGAAGAGGTATATAAGTCTAAGGGTTATTGCTATGGCTATTGCTAAAATGCGTGGGGGAAAGCTGGATTTGCTTACTTAATGGTTGTTTTAAGTGATTCACTTAATGACCATAGGAAAAAAGGTCTCGTGCTGAATGCCTCATTCAGTGGTAAAAGTTCCAGTCGAAATTTTGATCATAAGTCAAGGACTAACTGTATTATTTTCCACAGAGAAAATAATGTCACTTGACTATCTAAGGCTGTTAAAACTCTTACTACCATCCCAGAGTCGAGCAAACCTTAAACCCACAATATTAATCATCTTCACCAAAATCTAATTGTAACCTTCATTTCATGGGATAATTAATTACATCCCAAAGCTGTAAGAAGCTCATTAGTTTTTAAGGCGCCAGTGAATCTTTATTTTCTTAAAAATCTGTCACAGACGGCTTCTTCCGAAGTTGGATTGATAGCAATCTCTCCTGCTTAATGTGAGGATTTTATTATTTATGTTAAGAAAGGCAATCTTGGAATAAAAATAGAATATAGGTATTCCAAGGGGAGGAAGAAAAGAATAGAAATTTGTATCATTTCCCTCTTGTCTTTTTATAAATTAGTCCCACGAGGAGGGGATAGTGTGAACTTGGGTTAGGTGAAGCTCATCTTAAATAAAGTTTTTATCTGTGGAAGCATCCAAAATATCTGACTACCCTTTTCCATGGAGAGAGTAACCCTGTAAACAAGACCACCGTGATAAGGAAAACCATGACATGGTGAGAAAAATCAATAACATGATCTTTTGAAGAACTCTCCTTGGTTTATAAAATATCTAATTGTGGATATTACAACATTTTTATTTTGGATTAGAGACAGAACATTATTTTTCTCTTGTTATTGTGAAGGGAGCAAATCAAAGACTTGGATCTGTACTTGGATCAGGACGAAAATTTAATTTTTCTTAAAAGCAACTCGATGCATTTATTCAGTGTAGAGAATTTATAGCTTTTAGCTTGGTTGCTGGTTCTCATTGCTGGAAATGGCAAGGCGTTTTTTTTTTTTTTTTTTTAAAAAACCATCTGCTTGCTTGAAAGCAAAAGGGAATAAAGCTTCCAATATCAAGCTGTGAATATTTAATTTCTGTGCAATCAAGTCCCACTTTTTATTCTGCATTTGAATTCTGCCCTCCAGGGTGACAGCTTCCTCTAGTGCCTGCCAAAAATATCTTATCATAGCTGCGTATCAAGCCCAGCAATTCATCTTTTTTTTAAAAAATAAACGATAGTGCGGTGAGCCGAACGCTAATTTAAACCAGGGTTTCTCAGCTTCAGCGAATTTAAACCCCAGGAGCGTCCTTCTTGTCCCCATGACCACCAATGGAATCATCTTCTGAGTTGTCCTTCAGCCTTTTCTGCCCTTGAAAATGGATTAATCCCTGCCTTGCACAGAACAAGCTTCCAACTAGGAGAAGCTAGAAGAGTCGTGTCTTCCTCCCCTCTTCCTGTCCTACCTGCTGGAATGTTTAAGAAGCTAATCCTGGGACCTTTTATCCTCTATTTGCAATGATGGGCAACCTCCATTGGCTGGTCCTGTTGCTAACATCTGGATGGTTCATCCTAGACTGCACAACCACTTAATATATTGTGGGGTGGCAGTTCTGTTAGGGATAACATTGTTTACCCTAACTGGTTTGGGTAAAAATAATAAATATGGTATCATGGTTTGTTAGTTAAAGTGTGTGTAACTTTAACAGCAAGAATGTAATTAAGGGTGTGGTTGTAAAAGCACTATATATAAAGCGAGGCAAATGCAGCTCTCTCTCTCTCTGGCTTACTGATCCCTAATTACTGGATGGATTGATGACTGCGTTCTTGTAGGAGTATTGATTTTTCTCAACGGAGAGAAGATAAGATTGGACTGATTTATTGTAAGTGAACTGACATTGGCTATTCAACACGGACTTTTGCAAATAGAGTATCCCCGACAAGACTTGACTGAAATGATATATGACTAATGGACCGTTATTTGACTATGCTATAATTCTTAAATGGAATAAACAATATTTTTGATAGCACAAGCGTATCTGTATTTTTACTGCGTGTTAACTAGAAAACTTATCTCACACATTTACCTGTCTGCTTACCTGACTTCGCTGCACGTTCTGTTTAGTTTGTTTTCCTTAACACCCGTTGGGGAATCCAGGCTTAACAAGTTCATTAGCATGGGTCAAAATAATCAGCGATACAGGGTAGATTGGAGGTCTGGCTAGAGTGTTAAAATTGTATTGCTTTATTTGTTTTAATCACAGCTAAATAATGCTGAGAGGGCCAAGAATGGTATCACCTCTATTCAGGAAAAGCATTTGCTGACTTTCCATCATTATATGTTGCACTCCCGCGCCATCTAGCGAACTAATCCTGGAGCTACTCCAATAAGATACACAGCAGTCCTGATCTAAGGGGACTTTTAAAGCTTTGGGATCTTATGAAAGTTGCTTTCCGGCTTGCAATTTTTTTTTGCCTCTCTCTCTCTGTGCTGAGGGAGAATTTCAGACTAGAAATCATTTGTCATTTGGTAGCCAGGTTATGTCTGGGCAATATTGGCTTTCCAGCAACTGCATTTAACTTGACGCGCTCAGCCTCAAAAAAGGCAAAGTAATGAAATGCATAAGCTGCACACAGAGGTGACTTTGCAAGGCCTTGTATTTCCTCCAGTTGGAGCGAAAAGATGACCCAACACCAAATCAGAAAGTGAGCTGGCTCTCAGGTTGCTTTCCCTTTGGTTTCACTCTACGGTTTCATCTTTTTTTTAAAAAAAAAAAACAACCTTTACTTGTCTAATTCCTATTGCATTTGTCTAAATGGGTCTGAAAAGTGGCAGATCGATTTTTTTCTATTGTAGCAATGGTATTTTTCCCCGATTTCTTGTCCCCCAAAGCCTTACTGGTGATCCTATTTATTACGTCTTAAATCCTAATTTAAAAGTAGATTTTTTAGGAGCAGGAGGAGAAAGTGAGCCTTGGGGGAAGGTTTTTCTAAATAATAATCTCTAGAAGACCACAGTCTTGGGACTCGGATACTAGGTTTTAAGATGCTAGAAAACTTCATCTAGTTGAAAACCTTATATCCTAAATTATGAAAGTCATATACGCTGAAGTAGAAGGGAAAATATACAAGATAGGTTTAGGAAAAAAACTATATATTGGAAATAAATTTTAATACAATATTGATTTTTTTTTAAAAAAACTCCATTTTCCTATGGCCGTCATCTTTGAAGAACTTTTGCCCTTCTAATATGAAACGTGGAGAAGACTTTCCAAGATCAATGGTAATGGACTGTCATTTGTCAGAAATGATGTAGGGTCTCCTGCTTAGGCAGTGGGTTGGACTAGATGACCTACAAGGTCCCTTCCAACTTTGAGTATCTGAAGATAGGTGCATGAACGAAAAAACTAGAAATCGTTTTTCTTCCCAGAAAACTGTGGTTTGTTTGTTTTTTAAACTAAATGTAGGAGCCGTTGCATTTGCACCACTGACTTTTCTTTTGGATGCATGCTGCTCTCTGGCAACATGGGGGCGAATGCATGGCGTCCATTTTAGCTCACCTTCTCGTCTTTTCCTCTTCTTCTCTTGCCAAGGGGCCTCGCTCCCCAGAACAAGCCAGAGCTTCAGAAAGTGATGGAGAGACGAAAAAGGGACCAGGTTTTCAAGCAGAAGGAAGAGGAGGCCCAGAAGAAGAAGTCAGACTTGGAAATCGAGCTTCTCAAGCGACAACAGAAATTGGAACAAGTAAGAGGGGAGAGAAGGGGTATCATCGGTCAGTGGTGGGATTCAAATTGTTTTACTATCAGTTCTGTGGGCGTAGTTTTGTGGGCGTGGCTTGGTGGGTGTGGCAGGGGAAGGATATACTGCAAAATCCCCCTTCCCTCCCCACCCCACTAACCTGCTTTCCAGCTCCGTTCTCCTGTGCAGGGCAACCAAAGGAGACCCAGCCGATCCAGCTGGGATTCAATGGGAGGTGGAGAATAGATGGGGTTGGCGGGGCCAGTCAGAGGTGGGACTGGCCGGTTCTCCAAACTACTTAAAATTTCCGCTACCGGTTCTCCAGAACCTGTCAGAACCGGCTCAGTACCACCTCTTTGTAGCTCTTCTCTGCACTCTTTCTAGAGTCTCAACATCTTTCTTACATTGTGACAACCAAAACTGGATGCAGGATTCCAAGGGTGGCCTTATCAAGGCCTTATCAAGTGGTATCAACACTTCACGTGATCTTGATTCTATCCCTCTGTTTATGCAGCCTAGGACTGTGTTGGCTTTTTTGGCAGCCGCTGCATACAGCTGGCTCCTATTTCAATGGTTGTTCAGTAGGACTCCGAGATCCTTATCGCAGTTACTACTCTGTCTTCCCTTTGGGTTTTGAAAGAATTTTGAGCTATTTTGAGGTCTCCGATTCCTTCCTTCCTTCCTTATGGATCCGACTCCTGGAGAGACGGAAAAGACCATCTCTACCTAAAATCTACCTGTCTATCTTTTCTTTCTAGCTTGAACTTGAGAAGCAGAAGATCCAGGAGGAACAAGAAAACGCGCCTGAATTTGTCAAGGTGAAAGGCAACTTGAGAAGAACGGCCCAGGAATCCTCAGAGGCTCCCAACTCCTAGAGGACGAAACTTCTTCTAAGACTTGAAGCTGCAGCTCCGGTGGGCCTTGGGGGGGAAGGACTTCTGCAAGGCACCTGTGCCCCGGAGTGGACGCAAAACATGGTCAATACAAGGTCAATTTCTAGATCCTGTTTTGAAAGGACGACGGCTTAGAAGTCCAAACTTGCCAGTAATAATACGAAGATCAGAGGGTAAACAAGCAGCCTGCTTTTTCCTATCCAAGATAAGATGGGAAACCTATTTAGAGGAGCTGGGTTGCTTGTTTACTCCTGATCGTGCTTACGTGGGCATCTCAGGCTAGTATGTCTGCATTTTGTTTCCCTTCTCCTTATTCCTACTTTGTGGAATTCTGCTATGCAGAAGAAAAACAAGAACAAAGTGCTTTGAGACCACTTTTTGAGTTATATTCTGGGTGGAAACTTGGCTTCAGGAATGGAGCTGGCCACTCAGATATTTTGTGTAAATAGAAAGTCCTTTAGACTTGAAGCTGGATTTCCCCCCATCTATCTCTAAGTAGGCAGGACGGACCGCCACAGCTCTGAGGAAGGAAGGAAGAGAGACAAATGCAATATTCCCGGTCATTAGTTGGCTAAAATATATTCTCAACCACTTCTGGGTCTGTAAGGAAATGGATATTTTTGCAATTCAACAAATAGTGTGACTAAACTCTCTTTTTTTCCCCCTCTCTCCAACCCAACCTTGCTAACAATGTTGTATTCTTTATCATTGATTCCTCTGACAAATGCCGTGGTTGCTAGGTCTACATTGCAGCTGATGTTTACTTGCAACAGGATTTCCAAAACTATATATTTGGATTTCTGATTCTCACCTGTTTTGCTTCTGACCCCGAGTTTGCAAACATTTTATGGGTCAGCCTGAGAACTTAAAAGTCAAAGAAGAAGCAACAAATCCTAAAAATGCATTCTGGTGCATCGTTTCTCATGTAGATTTATTACTTTCTTTTAAGATTAACAAACCCAGGCAAGTTTGGAATAATATTGTCAGAGCTTGACCAGGGAGTTTTTTTTTTTAAATGAAATTTTCTTTATTTTCTTTCTTCTCCATGAAATCCAGTTGCATTTCCACCTGGAGGGAAGCCCATTAATGCCAGAGAAACTTACTTCTTGACAAATGGAAATCAGATTGTAGATTAATTTTATCTCGATATATATATATATCATTTTCAATTGTCCACCATCCAATTCTTATCTCATTCCTGTTTTCAACTAGTAAGAATTCCAGTGAGCGGCCGGGACAAAAAAATATGGATTTCCAGGAAAAAATCTTAGGCTGGGACTTTCCTCCAACAGTCCTGAGCTCCAATTTGTCCAGTGGCATCTCTAGTAGAGGAGTCAAAAAAAATTCAAGATGGCAGCCGTGACCGAAGCCCCTCCCTCCTTTTTTGCATGGGACCAAAGGAGCACAGCGCTGATCACATCGTTTCAGCCGCCATTTTGAATTTTTAAAAACTCTCTCCCCCCCCCCCCCACCAAACAATCCTGAATTGGCTCCAAGATTTTGTCCAATGTTCCTGATGGATTCAACCATCTTTTAAAATGACCTCTTGATCGCTGATCCTTTGTAAGAATTCAGAGAGCAAGCCATAGTTTCCTATAGATTTTTTTTTTTTTTTGGAAACTTCAGGAAATCCAGCTCCTTGCTGGCTGAGTTTTGTGGGGTGTTGATGGGATTTTAATACAGTCCATCAGGAAAACATAATTTGGGAATGCTAAGCCTCTTAGGTCATCCGTGACACTTGATACCAAGGTGGTATTTTATTTTATTTTATTTTTTAAAAAAACCTTCGTTTTAGAAAACCACTGAACCTTGGACCCATGCATTGCGGAAACAAAGCGAACCTGGATAGGGAGAACTTCTAACAAGGGTGACCAGGGTAGCCTAACCTTGATTTTAGTTGTCACACGTGTGTGTTGCTTCTTGCACTTGTTCGTTGGGGTATATGGATGGCCGGGAACCCTCTAAGCTAGCTCTCTTTCGTGATCACAATAGGTAGGTAGAAAATTAGCAGTACAAAAATAACTCCTTTATATAGGGCCAGGTCTATTTCATGTTCCTGTTACAGCCAAGCAAAATCCTTTACATCAGTTGATGACGTATTTCATCTTTGCTGAAGACATTAAAAATATGCAAAACTCTTTCAGCCCCATTTCTTGCGACTGACAGCAAACAATCTTTGGGGTGAAGTTTCCCAAGCTTCCTGCATTCCGGATTTTGCAAATAAAAAAATCACATTATCCATCCCAGCCCGTGAGAAAAAAAAGGGTTTCTGGGAGATATCACTTACTTCTAATTTAAACCTTGACACAAGTTACTTTTATCACTGACTTGGATTTATAGGGTTGTGTCTTTTTTAGAATGACACATTTAAAGGGCTTGAGAGAATGTGTGTGTGTGTGTGTGTGTCCTGGTGGATGGCTTTGCCACATGAAGGGGGAATGGGAGAGCTTCACTTTTGAGAAGGTGAGTTGCCACACCGACAGGTGACCAATTCCAGCTTTAATTTCTTCTTTTGGGACCAGAGGGGATGAGATTGTATGCCATTAACCACTAACTTTCCCCTTCTCTACATGAACTTGGGTCACTGCAGCAAGAGTTTAGAGGTGGTGGGAACGCTGCTAGCACTGTGGATTTTCTTCCGGGAAAGGATTTACTTGCCTTAATGGATCCACCCACTCCTGTGTCTTTCTCAAGCTGTGCCATTTAATCCACCCCTTCAAGTTCTAGACATTCCACTTCCATAGCCACCTTCTGGCTCAGTGGGCATCAAGGAATTCACAACATAATCCCCAAGGAGTGTTTGACCCCCTAGTCCTTTGCATATTGGAGTCTTCTTCAACTTCCTTGAAACTGAATGAACGTAAATTTGCTCCTGCTTTAGTGATGAATAAAATCAACTGAATTTTTTAAAGAGGTTTCCTAAAACAACGGAAAAATTTGATTTGCAGAACACCAGTCGTAGGGAAAAGGGTAGGAAACGGTGTTCCTCTAGCAGGGTGTAATATTTTGGGGGTCATCGAAGACCACTGCGAAAATTTATATTTCTGTTTTGCACAGGAATCCAGAATTTTGTTTTGAGTCGCTACGACAACACCCAAACCATCAGTGTAACCTTAAGCCAACTTTTGACAAACACTTTTTGGCATTGTTCTGCACTCTTTATTATCCGTCAAGATTGTGATGACGGCTTTCCCATATTTTTTTTTCAGAAGCGTCCCTGGATATCTTCCGCTGAGCTATTTTAATTTAAAAGTGATATTGTCTCCTTTTAGAAATGTTGTCTTTTTGAATGTTTTTAAAAGAGGTGTTAGCTGGTTAACGTGGCAAGTTAGCGTTGCCTCCCAATGCTCTAGGTTAGGCGATTCTTTCATGTCTTTACTTGTTTCCCAGTGTACATATATAAATATGAAAAAGGGAGCCTTAAGGGGATTTGTTTTCATAATTTAATATTTTTTGTATTTTGCTCTTGCCTACTTGTTTTTAACAAAGTGTTACGAAAATGAGGGTGGAATTCTTAGAACCAAAGTTACTACTTAATAAAAATGTATTACATGCTTGGAATATGCAGTGGTGTGATGGTGTGGCCTCCATCTCTGTGGTGTCTAATCTTTTGTCACTTTAAACTGTATTATTATTATTATTATTTGCTCTTCTAATGGGAAATGATTTCCGAATCTTGTGCACAAGCAAGGAGCCACCGTTAAGCAACATATTGTGTTTTTTAAATAAAAATTATTTCATTACTTCCAAAATGGTTAAAGCATGGCAACTAGAACAAAGTTTGTTAATCTGAGGTTAACCAACAAGTCATTTCATCAGTCAAAATAAAAATTGGGGGGAATGCTTTTTGACTGATGAATTTAGACTGGAGAGCCACTTGTCTGAAATGATACAGGGCCGTGATGGCCAACCCAGCTCAGCTCCACCGTGCATGCGCACACACCTCCTGCCAGCCATGCAACCCACGTTACTCCCTTCTCCTTTCCTCCCTGTATGCCCTAGGATGAAGAGGGGGTGGGCCTGGGTCTTCCTCCGAATTCCCTCTCCCTTGCTCTACCTCTCCCCTGCTCTGCCCAGCTGGATTTTGCCCTTCCCCAGTTTCTTCCACAGCCAACGGAGCCACACTCCCACTCCCTGTCAGCTGCGCGGCCTCCCCCTCCGAATCAGATTCCAACAGGGGCATGACACTAGCGTTTCATGACCCAACTAGGTTACTTGGTGCTAGAAGGGAGGAGGGTTTGTGGGGTGAGGAGGGTGAGGAGGACTGTGAAGTCTTTAATACTCTCTCTGAGTTTGGTGGTTTTCTTGGAGACATTTCATGACCCAACTAGATGGCATCATCAGTGCTACAAGGGAGTGGGGTTTATTTCTAATTCTGGCCGTAGGTCATGGACTAGCTATATCTGCAACCACCAGGACTAGAAGCATGCATAACTATTAAAAATTAATTGCCCCATCCAAGTATATCTCATCTGCAACCACGAAGCATGAAATGTTTGTCCTTAAAGCGGCTGAATATTAGTAAGATTTTAAAGGGCTTCGTGAAAATCATTTGAGGCTGCAAGTTGTATCCCTTGCAATTTAGCTGGCTACAATAGGATGATGATTAGAACATCTTCAAGAATCTGGTTTTGCCTGCCAATCTTGTAAAATTCCATGCTTCCATCCTGGATATTTTTCCTTGTACAGGATGTTGCATTTAATGCTGACCTAAACATTCCTTCAGGTGCTGATTTAAAATTGAACAAGAGGGTTTCGGATGGAGAGACCAATCTAAAAAAAAAAGGTTGCACCAAGCTTTTTTCAAGTATGTGTGCGAGTATAAAATGTGCAAGACAATCAGAAATTGAAATATGGGACTTGTGTTCTCAGATTGTCGTCTTAACAACTCTCAAGGCTGTTTTCTGTTTCCCTTTTCAAATGACAAGACAAAATAATATGTTCAAAGGGGACAATATTTTGCTTCTGGCAACTGTTCTATTAATATGGACAAGTTTTGCACCATGTTTTAAAAATTAGAACAGTTAGGTTCAGTATTCCTCAAATATAGGTCAACTCATGCCAGCATGTAATCTTGTTTTACAGATACAAAATAAAATTAAGTCTTCCCCAAACCCATCTCTCTCTCTCTCTCTCTCTCTCTCTCTCTCTCTCTCTCTCTCTCTCTCTCTCTCCCCCTCTCTCCCTCCCTCCCTCCCTCTCTAAAAAAATCCTATCTGATCCTAAATGGTTTTGCTTGTGATGTTGCTTGTACAAAGTCTTCAGATGGCGCCCACCAATCTTATTAATATGAACAATTAAAAACACAATCTAAGACAGTCAGAATTTTGTGAAATGGTGCCATTTTCTCAAGATCTCTTGTTCTTGAAGAACGATATGCAGTATGACAAATTGTAATTGTTTAAAAATGTGCAGCAGTAACACTGGGATTTGCTGAGATGCTGTCTGATCCTAGAGGAGATGAATTCAGATCCCACTGTAGGCACGAAAGCCAGCTAGGTGACTTTGAGCCAATCACCAGGAAACAGTGACTTCTAGTCCTGCCTTAGGCATGAAAGCTGGCTGGGTGATTTAGGGCCTATCACCAGGAGTCTGTGAACTCTAGTTCCACCTTGGACATAAAAGCCAGCTACGTGACTTTGGTCTCCTTCCTTTGAGCTCAGTTGTGGTTGTAACTCAGGGACTACCCTGTACAAGCCAGCCAACCAAGCGGAATAAATAGGTGAACTTTTAGCTAACCAACATATGCAGGAAACGCACCACAGTAGTAATGGGGGATTTTTAACTACCCTGACATCAACTGGGAGACAAATTCTGGATCAAATGGGAGATCAAACAGATTCCTGATCAACCTAGCTAACTTCCATCACCCAAAAGGTAGAGGTGGCAACTAGGATAACTATACTGGACCTTATTCTTACCAACTGAGAAGAAGTGATAGAGGGAATTGAAGTCACAAGAACTTTAGGGGAGAGTGACCATGTCATATTAGGATTCAATATAACAAAACATAATCAAACCAGTGTTTTAGATTTTAAAAGAGCTGATTTTAACCAACTCAGAACTTGGGAAGGATCCCATGGGTGAAAAATGTTAAAGGGGAAATCAATTCAAGAAGCTTGGCAAACTCTGAAAAAAATATGATTATAAAAGCCCAGCCTAGTTCAGTGCCACTTCTGGAGAAGAGGGATCATTAACGTAAGTGTGAAGGCTATGGCTGAAAAGTGTAAGATGGCCTTTACGGTTCTCCCGTACCAAGAGAAAGGAAGAGGGAATGAGAAACCATTGTGGGATTAGTTTATTAACCATGCCTAGGAAGATATTTCTCCTAATTCAGATTGAAAGGGAAGGAGAAGAGAGAGAGAAAACATTTGCGCAGTGCAACGTAGCTGTATAAAGAGCAGGGATGGGCAAACCAAGTTTTGTTTCTAGCCCCCGAGGCTTAGATGGAATACAAATCTTTGTAATAAAATGTTTCATAAAGTGAATTGATTTGAATTATGAATGACTCGCATAAGTGTGGAGTTGAAGGTTGATTGCTGAAGGTGATAAGAGCAGAACATGATGAAATGAAAGCAGGCAGCCAAATTAATGGGATGTTTAATAAATGGTTCTACACCTACCAGGGAGAATGTGAAGAACGTTCTCGTGTTGTCTTGATTGAAAACGTTTCTTTCTGCAAAAAGAAATGTGAGAAGTTAGAAAAACAAAACAAAAGAAATATATGAATTGGGGGGGGGGCAGCCAACACAGCCCTAACGCTGCATTAATAGAAGGATAGAATCAAGATCATGTGAAATGTTAATACCACTTTATAATGCCTTGGTAAGACCACACTTGGAATATTACATCCAGTTTTGGTCACCACACTATAAAAAAAGATGTTGAGACTCCGGAAAGAGTGCAGAGAAGAGCAACCAGGATGATGAGGGGACTGGAGGCTAAAATATATGAAGAATGGTTGCAGGAACTGGGCCTGGCTAGTGTAGTGAGGAGAAGGACCAGGGGAGACAGGATGGCAGTCTTCCAATATTTGAGGGGCTGCCACAGAGAGGAGGGGGTCCACTATTCTCCAAAGCCCCAGAAGGCAGGACAAGAAGCAACAGATGGAAACTAATCAAGGAGAGAACCAACCTAGAACTCAGGAGAAATTTCCTAACAGGGAGGACAATTAACCAATGGAACAGCTTGCCTTCAGAAGTTGTGGAGGCTTTTAAGAAGAGACTGGACAGCCACTTTGTCTGAAATGGTATAGGGTCTCCTGCTTGAACAGGGGGTTGGACTAGAAGACCTCAAATGGTCCCTTCCAACTCTGTTATTCTGATATTGAACACAATTGTAGTTTGCAAGGATCAAAAATATAGGGAGATATAGTGGAGTCTATTCATGTAAAGTCGATTTGGCTAAATTTTCTTTATCTCACATCTTTAATTTTGTTGTCTGATGGCCTCTGATTTAATTTCGGTGCTGTGTATAACATCGTTTGTCCCAAGGGTGAATGGGATACAAAAACCACAATGAGCCGTTGCAAGGGAACGCTGTTAGCCTTCAGCCCACTTCTGTCGACTGTTTTAATTGCATGCAGTGTCCCAATTGGGCCTACACTGCTCCAAGTGAGAGTTGCTACAAATTCGAAAGTTATGAAATGAGGAGAAAGGAGATGCCTGGCTTCGGGCAAACCATAGCCTTCGTGCATTTATGGCGCATGAAGTCTTCGCATTGCTCCTGCCAGAGGAACAGAAGAAGATCACTTAAACCACAAATATTAGAATGTGCAGAAATTGAATAGATTAAACACTTGCAATTAAAGAGAAGGAGCAAACTGGATATCTCCAGATATGGGAACTGTTTTATCGATGTCTAGAGAAAAAAATATGAAAGCTAGAAATAACTAATTGGCTAGTGAAATATAGAAAATATGTTAATAGAACTGAACATGTTAAGAAGAGGAGTGTTATAGTAATAGAAATATGTATATCAATAAGATAAGAATAGAGAATTAATATTAAAACAATGAATATGGTTGTAAAATTTAACTGTTGTTGCACAAAATATTTGTACCCATATGACACAACATTAAATGAAAGATAAATCGTATGTATTTTAAATAAACTTAATAAAAAAACCAAAACCATATCCAGAATATTGATTTGCAATCCTATTTCCCCGCAGTAAATTCTTTTGCTGGCAGTTTTGTTCGGGGTGAATCCTCTTAGCTGTTGTTTATCTGCTGAACTTTCCAAGCATGAAAATCTCATGGGATACTTTTGGCGAAATGGGATGGTTTGACATCCAAAGTGAACACAACGAACGGGGTTAAGGTTGCCTTATTTTCCAAAGGTGGCACCCACCAGGACCAAACCTCACATCTTATATTTGTTTCTCAGACAAAGCTGATGGAAGAGTCCAATGTTTGCCTCCCCAGTTGTTTTGAGCCTTGGGGGTTCATTGCTGTAATTATTTTGGTTATGGGTACGAGGCAGGGGTGGGATTCAACCAGTGTAACAACCGGTTCAGTGAGTGTGCACTTTGCGCGCGCACACAGCATTTGCAACTCACCTTCTGCTGCAACCCCTGTGTGTAAAACAGCTGATGCGCGGCAATCCACTGTGCCATGTTTAGCAGCTGAGCTGGAAAACCCGGAAATAGAGCACAGATTAGAGGCGGGTCGATGGGCCCAACAGCCGATTGTTGGAGTGAACCAGTTCGCTCACAGCTGATCTTTGGAGCTATCGGTTCAGTCAAACTGACCCAAACCGGTAGAATCCCACCCCTGGTAAAAGGTCCCGCTATGTGGCGGTAGAGCTTTTAAGGGAATGGGGTACCTTGACAGCTGGCTCAAGAGACTATTTTTTAAAAGAAATTCCCTCCCAATTACAGCTGCCCATGTGGATATTGAGCAGATGCTAAATAAGGAGCACAATTTAAACATGTTAAAGATCCCTTTTCCCTCAACATCCAGCTGTCTCCTCTTCAGAGCATTCTTGCAAATTTCGGTGCAAACAGATTTGATTTTAAATTTCCTGGGCTAATGGCAGATTAGGAAGGAGCTGCTAATCAGATACCAGGCATCTCTGAATGGTGTAATGTGGTTCTTTGCTTCAGGAAAGTAACAGGAGAAACATTTTCTATCAAGGCAATAAACTGAATTTTGCATTCTGTTCAGCAAAGTTTATTTACAACAAGCCATGTATAACGATCAATCTAACAATTTAGACCGAGCCAGTGTGATCTAGCAGGGTATAACCAGGAGACTGGGAGTTTTAGTTCTGCCTTAGGGAAGAAAACAAACAAACAACTGGATGACTTTAGGCCACTCCCTCTCTCAGTCCAACCTGCCTCACAGGGTTGTTGTGGAAAAAATATTGTTTTTCATTTTTATTGTTTTTTTAATTTTAATTTTTTTTCTATACTGTGTTTTTTTTAATTGTTTGCAAGCTGCCTAGAGTCGCTGTGAGCGAGTCGGCGCAGATATAAAATTTCCAGATAAATAAATAAATAAATCCAATGGGAAGTTTTTTTTAGCTTTGTTATTTAATTCCATTCAACAAAATTTAGGAAAAGGATAGGAAAAAAAAACATTTAATAGTTGTGGCTCTGAAAAATAGCATTTGAGACAGCAGAATCTTGATTGCAAGTCCTTTTATTTCTATTTGGAAATGGCTTCTGCACTTTGTGCTTGAGGTGGGGGAAAAAAAACCCAAAACTTTGATTTTAGTTTTTTACCGATGAGATAGATTTGTTGTTAGTTGGCTAGTTTAAACCATTAGGTAAAATTAAAAAGTTGAAAGTTTGATGTTAAGGCTTTAATTCTACTGCACCAAAGGGAGTCAGAAATCAATGCCTTTCCTTTCTTTCTTTTCCCCCTTTTCTTTCCTCCCCTTTTCTCTTCCCTTTTTCCTTCCCTGTTTTTCCTATCATTTACTTTGTTATTTTCTTTGTGCGCTACGTTATAAGCTGATAAAATTGTTATATAAAAAAGAGAGAGAGATAGCAGAATCCAGAATGCTCTTTGTCCCTCAGTCCCTTTTCCCCTGGAAAACCCCACCAGCAGCTACAGAGAAATGATGATTTCTCAAGTGATGGATCGTGAGGGACAGTTCTCAATCTCCATAATCAGAAACATAATTCTGTTTAAATTACCTGACAAATTACCAGTTCACCCCATACAACCTGCTGTGATAATCTGAAAAGATACGTGGGAGACAAGATGAAAGTTTTAATTGAAAGGAATGGGGGGGAAACCTAATTACAGAGATAAGAAGAATTTGAAGAGACTGATTCCTCAGTTTTCATGTTATCAGCCCTGCCAGGACGCATTAAGTTTGAGGGGATCTCAACAATGGTGGAATTCAAAATATCCCATGGCAGGGCTCGCCAACCTTTTGGACCTCAGGGACCACCAAATTCATAATTTTAAATCCCGCAGAGCAGAGACCCTGGGAAAATCCCCAAAAAGTCTGCAGGAAAATTCCCCACCCCATTTTCCTACTGATTGATTGCTCTTTATTTGGGATCGCAGGATACCGTCTCCAGCTCCATTCTCAGGGGGGAGAGAGAGAGAGAGAGAGAGAGAGAGAGAGAGAGAGAGAGAGACTTTTGGCTTTGTGCAAGGAAAGCAGCAGAAGCAGCAAGTCTTTCTTTCTCTCCCCCAAACTCCGCCAGAAATTTGTCTTTGTGAGACTTGTCATGCTAGCACAGCCTCTTGGAGCTGGATGCCTTGCAGGGTCCCAAAGACTCATTTCTGGCAGAGTTTGGGGGAGAGAAAGAAAGACTTTTGCTGCTTTCCTTGTGTGCAGAAGAAGAGAAGCAGAAGAAGAAAGAAAGAAGCGGAAAGAAGCAGCCTGGTGGCCAGGCCAGGTGCATGGGGCGAGTGGGGCAAGTTCCCCCTCCACCCTTTCCCCCCTCCCCTCACTAGCTCATGTTGTTCGCAATGCAAGCGACACAAACCTTGTGTTCCCGTGGAACATGTGGGCGGCACAGCCTTGTGTTCCTGCGCAGCCTGGATTAATTGCTTTGGGGGAGACATTTCTCTGTGGACCACCAAAATGTTCTCGTGGACCACCAGTGGTCCCCAGCCTACTGGTTGGTGACCACTGTTTTACGGCACTACCGGTGCTGCCGGCACATGGAGCATTCTAAAACGGGGAAATTTTAAGCATGGAAACTTACCTTACCATCAGCGCTGGTGAGTAAAAGACTGAGGCGTGGCAATCCACTCTGCCGCATGTATCAGCTGAGCTGCAAACAAAGGAAATATAGGACACGAACGGGCAGGGGTGGGTGGACGGGGCCAACTGCTGACTGGCACTACCAGATCACTACAACCAGTGCAAACCGGCAGCATCCCACCCCTGGATCTCAGTTTGTCTCTTGGCCAAAAGACAGTTTGGGAGATTAATCTGATTGTCGGAATCATCCCTGCTGAACGTACAGGTTGCATGGTGTGCTGACCTGGAGTGTAACACAAATGTAAAAAAATCCAAAACGTAACTAAATGTCCTTTAATGCCTCCAACTTGGCCCCACTGTTCAATAATTCTCAGTTGGAGATAAAATGTATTCAAAAATGGTCTTAAAAAGAAAGCAATACAGTCCGAACTCAATGAGCAGATAGAGGTGAAATAAAAAACCAAAACAAACTACAATGAAGGAATTTCCACAACGGACAAGGATAAGTAATTACCAAATTCAAGGAGATAACAAGGTACAGTCTGTTGGAAGATTGACAACTAAGATAACTTCAGCCCAGAATAAAACACGCTTTGCTTCTGGCAATGCTGTGTTGTAACTCTCTTATATACTATTCTCCCCAGATGCAACCAATGAGGGGGATCATGGCCGCTTCCTCTCTCATAAGCCATGTTGTTTCCTTCTCCGTTCCTCCCTGCGTGTCCTAGGATGGATAGGGGAGGGGCCTGGTTCTTCCTCTGACTGCTCAGCCGGCCTCTGCCCTTCCCCAGCCTCCTCCACAACCTTCGGAGACACACCTCCACTCTGTTGGCTGTTCCTTCTCTCCCTCAGAGTCCGACTCTACCAAGGGCATGACATGTGGGATCAGTGAGAGAGAATTGGTAGGTAGTCCTGGATTCACAACAGTTCATTTAGTGAGTGTTTCAAAGTTACAACAGCACTGGAAAAAATGGATTTATGACTCTTTTCCACACTTGGGAACTTCACAGCAGCCTCCCAGGGTTACGTGATAAAAATTCAGATGTGACTGGTTCACATTTATGATGGCTGCGGCATCCCCCAGGGTCACATGATCCCCTTTTGTGACCTTCTGACCCACAAAGTTCCAATGGGGAAGCCAGGCTCACTTAACAACTGAGCTGCTAACTTAAGAATTGCAGTGATTGTAAGCAAGAAAAAAATGGTTATACGTCACTTTTTTCAGTTTCCCTTGTTACTGCAAACTGTCATTAAATAGCTGTAAAGTTGAGGAGTGCCTGCATTTGAAACAATTTCCGTGTACTTTTCATGCTTCTTGCAAATATTTGTGTGTGTATTTTTTTTTTTGAAGTGTTCACTCTGGATTAAGGGTTCGTTGATTTTATAAGCCTCAAGAACTTCAGTTTAGTGCAAACCCTTGTTCTTCTAGGTCATTAATGGCGAATCTTTTTCTTGTAGTGTGCCGAAAGCACGCATGTGTGTGCGCATGCCGGCACCCGCAATGCAATGCGCCCTGCCCCCCTGCACATGTGCGTGCAACACCCCCCCTTTACCTGCGCTGCGCATGCGTGTGCCTCCCAGCTGATTTTCGGCTCGTTTGAGGCCATTTTCGCCCTTCCGGAGGTTCGAGGGAAGCCTCCGCAGCCTCGGGAGGCCGAAAAATGGGCCTTCGGGAAATACCGGAAGTGCCCATTTTCAGCCTCCAGAGATCCTCTGGAGCCTAGGGAGGCCATTTTTGAGGAAATACCGGAAGTGCCCATTTTCAGCCTCCAGAGATCCTCTGGAGCCTAGGGAGGCCATTTTTGAGGAAATACCGGAAGTGCCCATTTTCAGCCTCCAGAGATCCTCTGGAGCCTAGGGGAGGCCATTTTTGAGGAAATACCGGAAGTGCCCATTTTCAGCCTCCAGAGATCCTCTGGAGCCTAGGGGAGGCCATTTTTGAGGAAATACCGGAAGTGCTGAAACGGGCCCCATTTTCGGCCTCCTGAGGCTGCAGAGGCTTCCCTCAAGCCTCTGGAAGGCCAAAAACTGACTCAAATGGGCTGAAAATCAGTTAGGAGGTGTGTGCATGCACAAGGCGGGTAAATTTGTGCATGCCATAGGTTCCTCCTCATGGTTCTAGGTAATACATTTATTTAAGTATCTGTTTATTCTTTCAAAAAAATGACCTATTTCCTCTATTTTCTCGAAATCAAATGCCCTTACAGCTTGCTTGGAAAACGAAAGGCCAGTTGAGAAAGTCCATTGCTTCCAATAGGATCTGGGGTCCTTGAATCTGAGTCAGGGGCCACTCTGGGCTTGTTGATCCCCCAGGAGAAATTGGACCGCTTGATGGATTTTTATTGAGATTTCCTTGATATAAATCACCATGGCAACCAAACAGGTGCCGCGGCTGGCAATCGGCAACAGTTGTCTGCCTTCATGTGACGCAAATAACAGAATCGAGGGCCGGGCAGCTTTGGAGAAATGCAGGCTTAATTACGGCTTATTTCAGCAGGGTAGAAGGAGAGAGAGAGAGAGAGAGACAGAGAGAGAATCTTTGATTTCTTTGTTCTTCTTGTAGTTGTTCTGGAAGATAATTGCTTCTTTCTTTGAGCCACTCAAGGGGAAAATGTTCTTTGTATGTATACAAGACTGGCTGTCCTCTTAAAAGGAGGAATGTGTTCATTTTAATCAAGGTTTCTTGCTTGGTTAAAGAAATCAGCCCTGCGAGACTTTGAAAGATTTGCTCGTCACACATTCGGGATTTTTGAAGCAAAATTAATTTTCAAACTACAAGCAATCCTGGACTTACACCCATATATTCCATTGCTGAGCAAGGCAGGTATTAAGTCAGAGGTGGGTGTTCAGCCGGTTTGGACCAGTTCTGGAGAACCGGAAGCGGAAATTTTAAGTAGTTTGGAGAACCGGCCAATCCCACCTCTGACTGACCCTGCCCTCATCTATTCTCCGCCTCCCATTGAGTCCCAGCTGATTGGCTGGGTCTCCTTTGGTTGCCCTGCACAGGAGAACGGAGCTGGAAAGCAGGTTAGTGGGGTGGGGAGGGAAGGGGGATTTTGCAGTATATCCTTCCCCTGCCACACCCACCAAGCTATGCCACCAAGCCACACCCACAGAACCAGTTAAATTTTTTTGAATCCCATCCCTGTATTAAGTTAATTTTGCCCCCTTTTATGACCTTTCTTGCCACCGTCATTAAGTGAATCACCATAGTTGATAAGTTTAGTAAGATGGCTGTTCAATGAATCCGGCTTCCCTGTTGATTTCGCTTGTCAGAAGCTTGCAAAAAGGGAATCTCGTGATTCTCCTCAGGACACTGCGACCGTCATAAATATGAGTCAGTTGCCAAATGCCTGAATTTTGATTGTATGACCGTGGGAATGCTGCAATGGTGGTTAAGTGTCAAAACTGGTCCTAAGTCACTTTTGTTCAATGCTGTTGTAACTTTGAATGGTCACTAAATGAAAAAAAAAAATTCCCCAATTGTACGTGAACAAAAATTCAGGGTGATCACATTGGAGGCTGCAATCCCATCTGAATTATCAGGTCAGCCAGGAAAGATGGACAGAACAGCGATCCATCTCTTGTCCGTCCTCCCGTGTTTCACATTTCCCATCTTTCTTGGCTGCCAATCAACTAATAGCTTTGCTGGATCGAGGCCAAGTGACAGAAATCCAGCGATGTCCATCCAGATGTTTCTTGACAAGTACACCAGTCAGACCAGATGGAAACAGCTCTGCTTACCTGCCTGCACGCCAGCTGCCAACCCTTCATTATTAGTTTAGCAAATTTGCACCTTCCAGATTGAAGCCGCCTGTTTTATCTTTCAATTTTGTTCCCTGGTTGTTATCATTTCCACCTAGTGCTGCTGCCTGACTCCAATCAACTCTAAGTGTCAGGAAGCAAAAAAAAATATTAATCCTAATCTAAATCTGGTAGTAAACAGATGGCAGAGTTGGTCAACACAATGTAGCCCATATCCATTAAGAGCAGGGGTGGGATTCAAACATCCCAACAAACGGTTCTCCGCCCGGTTGCTGGGTGGGTGTGGCCATGGTAGGCGTGGCCTACCAGAACTTCCGGGAGGGCCTCAGAGTCCGGAGGCTTCCCTCGGGCCTCTGGGAGGGTGAAAACGGCCTTCCCCAGCTCCGGAGGCCCTCTGGAAGCCGGAAACAGGCCCATTTCTGGACTTCCAGAACTTCCAGTTCGGCCCATTTTTTGTCCTCCCAGAGCCTCCGCGCGGACCTTGCCCTTACTTACTTGCATCCAAAACAGGCCGTGTGGAGACTCCTGGGACGGGAGGGGCAGGGTGGGAGGGGCCAGCCAGTCAGCTCAACTACCAGTTCAGCATACCAGATGCAAATTTAATGTCTGGTTCACCCAAACCGGCCCAAACCGGCTGAATCCCACCGCTGATTAAGACTCTGCAACCTTCGAAGCCCAAAGTCTGGGAAAGACCTCAGACTTTAAGGCTCTCTGGGGTGCTATAAGTGTGGGAACCACCCCAATGTGAATGGGAACTTCATTTTGGTCCTACATCACTTCCTAAGTCCTGATAATTGATGGTATTTGATCAAAGCAAGCTGGACCATGCCAATCTTGAAAGAATGAACTGTCTGGGCCAATCCTGTGAGAGATCGGTGACTATTTTGAGTAGCTTTTTCTCCGGTAATATTGTACTACTAACTAGAGCATACAAAACATTTGCTAGACCAATTCTCGAATACAACTCATCTGTCTGGAACCTGTATATCGGACATTAATACAATTGAGAGAGTCCAGAGATATTTCATGAGAAGAGTCCTCCACTCCTCTACTCACAACAGAATACCTTATGTTTCCAGACTTGAAATTTTAGGCTTAGACAACTTAGAACTACGCAGTCTTCTGTCTGACCTAAGCGTAATACATAAAATTATCCATTGCAATGTCCTACCCATCAATGACTACTTCGGCTTCAACTTCAACATTACACGAGTACACAATAGATACAAACTCAGGGTAAACCGCACCAAACTTGATTGCAGGAAATACGACTTCAGCCACAGAGTGGTCAATGCCTGGAACGTCCTACCTGACTCTGTGGTTTCTTCCCCAAACCCCCAAACACTTCTGTTGAGGTAATTCCCTGTTAGGAGAATGAGCGCATACAGGGAGACGTATTTGAGAGAAGTGTTTGAATAATACACACACAGTGCACAGATACACTGTACAGTAAATGTAGGTTTTTACTTCCAGAAAGGTTTAAGCAAAGTCCAAAATAAGCAATCCAAAGTCATTCACAAGTAAATCAGTCAGTTTTCAATCCAGGGATAATCCAAATATCAAATTCCAGTATCATAAACAGTTCAGTATCAGACTTACATCAAATCCAGTAATATCAGTCAATTAGAAGAAATGGAGCAACGGCAATACTTTCCAACAGAAGGAAACAGAGATACACTCACACTCTCTTCTGAGACTAAGACTAAAACAATCCAGGTTTCTGGCTCCATCTTATGGCCCTTTGAAAAACCACACCCAATTGCAGTTTTTGCAATCTCTTAAAGACATAGTACGAAAATGTTTATCCTGGTTTATATATTTCTAACCCAAATACCTGTTAGGTGACTTATATTCCTAACATTCTCCCCTTTTGGGTAAGATAATATATACAACTTTACATTCTAAGTCCATAATCTTCACAGCTAGCTTTATGCTTTATGGAGCCTTGGGCCTTTGTAAAATGATCTGCTACATTGTTTTCTGACATACAATATTCTAGCTTAATCATCTTACTTTGCACACATTGTCTCACATTTAAATATCTTATATCTGTGTGTTTCGTTCTTGTTTTAACAGCAATATTTGAAGCCATCTGTATTGCTGATTGGTTGTCTTCGTAAACAACAATAGGATCTTTTACATCAATTCACATATCAATTAATAATTGCTTATACAAAACTAAATTTGTACATAGTAAAGACAAACATGAGAATTCAGCCTCCATTGCTGACAAACTTAGATGCTTCTGTGTAATAGATCTCCATCAATGCTTTTCCCCATAATACAGCAGTACCCGATGTAGATTTTCGTGTATTTATGTCTGTAGCAAAATTTGCATCAGCATATGCAGTCAAATTCAGTTCATCTTTTGGCTCCAAATACAATGCATAGTGCATTGTTTGTTTCAGATATCTTAACACACGTTTAGCAGCTTGCCAGTGCCTTTCAGTTGGCTCAGCGTTAAATCTCGCTAATTGATTAACACTGTATGCAATATCTGGCCTTGACCAATTACTGAGATAAGATAAACTACCAGTCAAAGACTGATAAATGTTCTTATCAAAAATAGGACTTTGTACATCACTATGGCTAAACTCCTGGCTCATTGGTGTCTTAGCTGGCTTACAAAGTTCCATTTTAAAACTTTTTAGTAATTGGTCAATTTTATCTGCCTGTGAGATCTTGTATCCTCCCCTAGTTCTATCTATCTTTAAACCAAGATATTGTTTGATTTCTCCTAACTGTTTTATCTTAAATTTCTGTTCCAACAGTGAGATTATCTCAGTAGCTTCTTGTTCAGTTTTGGTGATTAATGCTATGTCATCAGTAAATAATAACAATAATGACATTACACCATTACTTTCTCTTTTAAACAAACATGGATCAGCCATGCCAGCTACAAAACCTCTTAGTTAATTCTTTAACTATACATTGGTTCCACTCATATCCTGATTGCTTCAAACCATAAAGGCTCTTTTTCAATTTCCAGCAATCATTATCAGTATTATCATTTTTAAGACTTAAAGGTTTCTTTAAATATATAGTGTGTTGCAACGGTGCATGCAGATAAGCTGTCTCTACATCCAAATGATTTACAATATATTTCTCCTTAGCTGCCCACACTAATGCTGCCCTTAATGTAGTAGCCTTCAGACTAGGAGCAAACACCTCATCATGTCTGATTGAACCCTTGTGCTACTAACCTGGCTTTATGGGTAACAGTCCCATCTACACCTGTCTTCAGTTTATATATCCATTTGCATCCTCTGGCATGTTTACCTGGTGGTAACTTAACATTTTCATATACCTCCAGTTTTTTTAATGATTCCAGTTCCTTATCCATTGCTTTCTGCCAAGCAGCCTGATCCTTAGCAGGATACAGTTTTAGTTCACTATAATTGGAACTGTATTCACTTGGCATACAACACTAGCCTGATATCTATCAGGTGGTCGTGTTACTCGGGTTGAACGTATTGGTAATATAGGGCTTACTGGTCAACTTTCCTGTGCCACCTGCTCCTGTTCTTCTACCTCCTCCTGTTCCTGTTCTCCTACTTCCTCCTGTTCTTCCTCTTTAATGGCTCTTTGTTGTTTACTAATATCATCTTTAGGGACTATTTGGGTGTCAATAATAATATCATTGCTGGATTCCTGTTCCAGTTTATCCCACCCAACGTGCTCGAGAAATTTTGCACTAGCACTACAATAAACATGAGCTGTGCCTTGATCCCAAAATCTAAACAATCTATGGTTGGCCTCGTAACCCTCAAAAAATAACTTCTTAGCTCGATGTTGCCCTTTCAGTCTTACTTGCGAGGGAATATGCACCCATGCTGGAACTCCAAATGTGTGTAGGTAACTTAAATTTGGTTTTCTGCCATGCCAACGAGTGAATGGCAATTCTCCAGTTGTTGTATTTACTACTTTGTTCAAAACATGGTTATAACACATTATGGCCTCACCCCACAGTGTTTCAGGTAAACCTGAATCAGATAACATAGTGTGAGCCATGGCTTGTAATGTTTGCCCTCTTCGTTCTATAAACGAGTTATGTTGTGGTCTGTAAGGTGCAGAACGTTTATGCTCAACACCAGCCAATTTTAACATTGTTTGGAATCTTTTGTTAACAAATTCAGTCCCATTATCAGTAACTAAAGTAATTACTTTACTTTTCATTTTTCTCTCAGCAAACCTTAGCCAGTTAAAGAAATGTTGGAATGTTTCTGTTTTGTTTTTCATAAGATAGCAGAAACCGTATCATGAGTAATGGTCCATAATACTCAAAATATAGTAGGCACCTCCTAAACATGGTTTTTAAGGACCAATTATGTCAGCAAAAACAACCTCTAAAGGTTCTTTGGTCTTAAACTCATTAAGTCTGTTTCCTTTTGTGTATGTAATGTCGATATGTTTTTAATTGTAAATTTAATAAAATTTATTTATAAAAAAAAAAAAAGTCTGTTTGCAGGAGTAACCTTGCTCTTTTCTTGACTACAAGCATTACAGTGTAAATACTTGCTACAGGGTTTCAATTTTACTCCCTCTGACAATTCAACAGTTTGCTTGAGCATTTTGAAATTAATGTGCCCTAGACATCTATGTAGTAAATGTATACATTCATCATGTGGCTTAACATAGTTATAAACTGAGTTCGCCATCTTCAGCTGATCATCATGTATTACATATAAATCATTTTTTAAAGTAGCACTTTTACCCTCTTTCTCTATTATACAGTTATCTCCCCTAAAGGTTACTATATAACCAAGATTAATTTCATTTCATACTGTTGGTTGTGTGAAAGAAACATTGACCCCCTAGTCCAATGGATGAACTTGGATCTTGAATGCAACTGAGTTTTCCCTAATTGGCAATGTCTTATTTTTATTTCTTTTTTCCCCTTCCCACGGGACCTTATATATCAATTGTGGAGTGGGAAAATGCAGGAATTACAATTCTACACTGGAGCGAAAGTGCATGACGCATCCACTAATTAAAAGGACTGTAGGGACAGTTGGAAATTGTATTATTCTGTGCCTGTCTCCATATGTAGGTCAAATGTAGTCATTGGACCATGAAATTTAACAGCTTGAAAGCATATTTCAATTAATAATGAAAACACGGTGGTGCTGGCTGATAATCAGTCATAGACAAACACATGTTAGGCAGGCTGTGGTTTTGATAAACTCATATTATTGGTTAGATGGTGTCTTTTGATGCTGTGAATATGTTCGCGTGAATCTTTACATTAAAATTAAGCTCAGGCTTGTTTGGAACATTTTCAGTTTTTACCAAGAAATTTCACAAAATACCAGGGAGGGAGGGAGGGAGGGAGAGGGAGAGGGAGAGAGAGAATAATAGAGTGGGAAGGGACCTTAGAGGTCTTCTAGTCCAGCCCCCCTGCTCAAGTGGGAGATTTCAGGCAAATGGCCTTCCAATCCCTTCTGAAAAGCTTATAGTGATGGAGCACTCACGACTTCTGGTGGCAAGCTGTTCCACTGGTTGATTGTAATCATGGTCAGAAAATTTCTCCTTGATGGTTAGAACCCCATAAGACTCTTTTATTCCTTTAATCCTAGCTCATAAAATTTTGCTAAGCTGGTCAGTGAGGTCCAAGGTAACCCCTCTTAAGAACCAAAAAAGCAGTAGTAGTTTACAGCTATGGTTGAGTTTCTTTAGGAATATTTTTTTTATTAAGAAAAGATTTTAGCAAGACTTAAAAAAAACTACAGAAGCAAAGAAGGAGGGGGAGGAGGAGGAGGAGAAAGAAAAAGAGGGGGAGCAGGAGAAGCACGAGGAGGAAGAAGAAGAAGAAGAAGAAGAAGAAGAAGAAGAAGAAGAAGAAGAAGAAGAAGAAGAAGAAGAAGAAGAAGAAGAAGAAGAAGAAGAAGAAGAAGAAGAAGAAGAAGAAGAAGAGAAATAAAAAATATATGAAAAGGTAAAAGTGAAGAACAACCCAAAAGGCAAGAAAAAAAGAGATATTAAAGAAGTGACTTCCGATCTTTGCAATATTACCAACAGAACAATGACAATCTGCCTTCCCAGATTGTATATAGTAATTCCCTTTTCCTCCTCATAAACAGACCTTTTTAATCAATAAATCCCCAAATCAGCAGTTCAATTTTTAAAATCAACTTTCAGCAAAAAGTCTGTGAAGGGTTGCCAAGGTTTTTTCCCTAATTTTAAAAGTAGCTTAGTTCCCTCCAAGTCAATTTAGCCATTTCTGCAAAGTCAGCCATCTTTGTAGCCCACTCCTCCATTTTTGGTGTCTCCATAGCTTTCTCTCTGTGTGCACAGAATAACCTTGTTGCAGGTACCATATATAATATGAATCACTGGGAGCCTTTTTTTAGCTGAATATCCATCAGTCCTAATAAGAAAAGTTCCGTTTTCATCTGAATGCTAATTTTTAAAAACTTTCTGCACCACGTTCTATACTTCTGTCCAGTAGCTTATCACTTTGACCCAGGTCCACCACGCATGATTAAAATGTCCCTGTTTTTTCATATTTCCAACAGTGATTAGAATACCTTTATACAGTATATCTTAGACAATTCCTCTGGCATCACATACCAACACTGCATTGGTTTTAAAATTTTTGTTTTAAATTGTAAGGCAAAGTGGGTTCACACCCTTTAATCACATTCTCTCTCATTGATCCATTTGAATATTTTAATCAAAATTCTTGGGGCATAAATACTTTAACTTGTTCTTCCTCTGTTTCAATTAACAATAAATCAGTGGAATGGCTCGCCTCCAGAGGTTTTGGATGCTCCAACACTGAAGGTTTTAAAGTAGAGATTAGACAGCCATTCATCTGAAAAGATATAGGGTCTCCTGCTTGAGCAAGGGGTTGGAATAGATGACCTCCAGGGTCCCTTCCAACTCTGTTATTCTGTTGTTTAAACCTCAACAAAGGTTTATACATTTTAGCAATCCCATGTTCATCCCAAGTCACTTTCAAATTACATTTTATTACATTCTATTCCAGATATTTTTATCCAGATTAGATCTTTCTCTTAACTATGTATATGAGAAGCATTGAAAATTAAAACCTTCTGCAGTCAATTATTCTCTTAATTTCATTGTAAGTTCCCCAGTTTCTTACACTAGCAGGTCTTCATAATTTTAACAATTTGTTTCTTTTTGATAAAACACTCCTTGACCTGAGGCTATCAAAGGTTTTTCTGAGCATGTCTGAATTTGTACCTATTCCATATTCATACTGTATAATAAATTCATATTTAGATCCCCAAATATAATGATTTAAAAAAAAAAACTTGTGTTTATTATACCATACATAACCATGCCACCCAAAACTCCCTGTACTGTTTGTCAAGTCTGAAATTGACATATGCGTGTAACCTAATTTCAGTTTGTGTGTATTTTATGTCGTTGCAGGGGTTTATTTTCAAATGAGGGCGGGCAGCCTGTCAAGCCCAAAATTGACATATGTGTAGCCATTTTAGTTAGCCATAATATATATATTCTTTTTCTTACTTTCTCTGTGGCGGTTATGGGGGAAGGATTTCAGGCTTGCCACATTCCTAAGGAGGGGAGAAGGGGAGATAGGGAGGGTTGTTTAGGTGGTTCTTCTTTCTGTGGGAAATGAGCTGTCCATGCTTAGGCCCCTTGAGGTGGAGATTTATGACACTAGGCAACGTTGAATTACTTCTATTGGAGAATGTGACTTTTGGGGGTTGTTTCTAACTTTTAATATTGTGGGGTAATTCTGGGTTGTGTCAGATCTGAAATTACCAGACTTTGCCAATTTGATGCTTGCCTGACACTGTTTCAGACAAATGGTTGTCCAATCTCTTTTTGAAAGTTGTTGGAGTATCCACAACTTCTGGAGGCAAATTTTCCACTGATTAATTGTTCTCAGGACATTTCTCTTTAGTTCTAGTTTGCTTCTCTCCTTGGTTAGTTTCGTGCCCTTGTTTCTTATGGTGCTTTCTCTTCCTGGATCTCTCACTGTCTTCAGTTCAAACCTTCTGATATAAGTGTTGTCCCAATCTTATGAACATTGTCCTTGGGAGACAGTTGAGATAGCAGACAAGAGCCGTGGTGGAGCAGTGGTTAGAATGCAGTATATTGTAGGCTGAGTCTGCCCACTGCCAGCAGTTCGATCCTGACAGGCTCAAGGTTGACTCAGCCTTCCGTCCTTCCGAGGTTGGTAAAATGAGGACCCAGATTGTTTGGGGGCCATAGGCTGACTCTGTTAGAGGGGGCTATAAAGGATTGTGAAGAGATATATAAATGCTATTGTTATTTCATATAGTCACCAGGAATCAGAACTGACTGACAGCAAGCTAATAAACTAACCAAAGTTAACAAGGGGTGTACATATAAGTTAAACGTCCACCATCAATAGAATTCCTCTCTTATTTAACAAAGCTTTTAAATATATAACCCAGCTTAGGTATTTATGTTCTGAAAATGCTGACCAAGCTGTTAATTTTTAGATTTTCTAACCAAGCCAAGAGCCCAGGAAGAAGATAATAATAGCAAAAGATAATCGGTGTCTTGGGCTTAAGTTCTAAGAAGGTTTGGCTTCCTCTGACCCTTTTCTGCAGATTCTGCAGAAAGAAACCACAAAGAAAATGCTAAAAATAAAAACCGAACATTGCATTCGACCCGAAAATTAATTTAAGATTGGTATATTTTTCTCCTTATTTCTCCTTTGATGTGAGACATTATTGGAATTCATAGAGTTGGGGTTTTATTCATGCGTCTCTCCGTAGACCCATGTCCTCCTGTTGCTGCAAAAAAGCCTGTATAATAAATGATGAAACAGATGCAGCCCAAACCTCAGAATTGCCTTCTGGAGCAGATTATCTTGAACTATAGAATAACTCAAGGCAAATGAAGGTGTGCTTTGTATTCTTAATTGAGTGGCATAGACAATAACATTTTGGCCATACAGATAATTTCTCTTTATAGTGGAATAGAATAGAACAGAAAAGAAAAGAACAGAACAGAACAGAAAAGAACAGAAAAGAACAGAACAGAACAGAATAGAACAGAACAGAATAGAATAGACAGAGTTAAAAGGGACATTGGAGGTTCTCCAGGCCAACCCTCTTCTCAAGTAGCAGACCTTATGGAAGGACAAGCAAATCTCCTTGCCCCAATTCATGAGACAGTAGAATATAGAATAACAGGGTTAGAAGGGACCTTGGAGGTCTTCTAGTCCAACCCCCTGCTCAAGCAGGAAACCCCATATCCATTTCAGTCTTGGGTTTGAATTTTCATTCTTCCCCCCCACCCCTGTCCTGGAGATTCTCCCAGTCCTCAGTCTCCTGGAGGGTAACCATTTTTTTTTTGTTGGTCTTTTTAAAAATAAAAGCGGAAGCTGAGAACCACAATTAGGAAAAGAAGTGAAGTAACTCTTGAGGTTGGAATAGACAAGAAGCTGAGGGAAAAATGAAGAAGTGTTTTATACTGGACATCTGTTTCTCTCTAAAGAATAGACAAACATGTCCAGGCACAAAACTAAGTTAGAATTTTAATTTCACTCTCTTTCTCTCTGTTACTAATTAAGCTTTATTGTCTCTAGTGCTTATTTCTCTATGCAAACTCAGTTTCAAAGAAGCAGGCCAGGATTATTTGGGGGCTTCCTAAAGATTTATTTACTTACTTACTTATTTACTTATTTATTTATTTATTTTTCTGTTAGGTTTCTGAAGAGCTTCATATTTCATCTCCCTTGCTTCTGAATGCTTCGGCCCCTGACCATTTAAACTTTAGAAGGGATTGGATGCTGAACTCTGAACAAGAGAACCGCAATCCAGTGATAATTGCAATTTTCTTGAAACAAGAAAACAATCTGGTGAAGACAATGAAACATCAGGGATTCTGGCAATTGCTTTGACAGGTACTCCCAAATCAAGATCGTCCCCCAGGGTTGCAAGTGAGAGTAATTCACATTTAATTTGGCCCTCTTGAGTAATTTAGCTCATGTAGGATGCCCTCGTGAGCCACGGGGCTAAACACTGACAAAGTAGGAGAGAGATAATGAAAGTACATAAAGAAGTTCATAAACAGCAGTGTTTTTCAAACTTGTATATTGGGTGTCATACTGGGGGTTGCCACAACGGACCTTAATGGAGCCAGAATGATGGAAATTATGTTTTAATGGCATCTGTTCACATATTTAGAGCAGATATGAAACAAACAACAATAAACTTCTTGTAGGAATATTTATTGAGGAGACAGTCAAAAATCAAGTTGGGGGCAACGACCAATGATTGAAACCTCAGATGATAGATAGATAGATAGATAGATAGATAGATAGATAGATAGATAGATAGATGATAGATAGATAGATAGATAGATAGATAGATAGATAGATAGATAGATAGATAGATAGATAGATAGATAGATAGATAGGCAGGCAGGCAGGCAGGCAGGCAGGCAGGCAGGCAGGCAGGCAGGCAGGCAGATAGATAGATAGATAGATAGATAGATAGATAGATAGATAGATAGATAGATAGATAGATAGATAGATAGATAGATAGATAGATAGATAGATAGATAGATGACAGAGATAGGTAGGTAGGTAGATAGATAGATATAGATAAATAGATAGATATGGATAGATAGATAGATGATAGATAGATGACAGAGATAGATAGATAGCTATAGATAAATAGACAGATATGGATAGATAGATAGATAGATAGATAAATAGATAGATAGATAGATAGATAGATAGATAGATAGATAAATATAGATATAGATATAGATATAGATATAGATATAGATAAATAGATAGATATGGATAGATAGATGATAGATTATAGATAGATAGAGATAGATAAATAGATCGATATGGATAGATAGATGATAGATAGATGACAGAGATAGATAGCTATAGATAAATAGATAGATATGGATAGATAGATAGATAGATAGATAGATAGATAGATAGATAGATAGATAGATAGATAGATAGATATGGATGGATAGATGACAGATAAATAGATATAAATATGCAATGCATATAAAAATTGGGGGGTCAATCAGGCAGTTACAGCTGCCATATTAATTTTTTTAAATTCCTTCTATCGATGTCCTTGAATAGCTGTCACAAGCTATTAGTCCTTAGTTCTCGAATTTCCCTTATTAAAATTGCACCATTTTCTTCATTTGAGAAATTACTGCTACTGATTCAAGATGGCTAAAGAATTTATTGGAAATAATGACTAAATTCATTCAATATATTGGCCTAAAACACGATTTGATAACTAGCCGAATAAACCATAGTTGGTTACATTCCTATTAAACAGTATAGGTTTATGGATATTTTATTGTTGCTCGTTTCCTATCTGCTTTAAATACATGATTTCCCCCCCAGTTTTAGATTTCTACTGCAGCTATTCATAAAGCTTTTTTTTTTTTTTTAAAGGAATAAATAAACCTTTTCTATGCGTGAAATTATGGTTATTCAACCACAACCCACATTTCTGAGACCCGTTATTCCTAAAACATGAGTTTGCTTCCATTGAAATATTTTTTAATAAGCGCCATCGGCATTGTGACACACTTGCTAAAATTACTTTGCTAAATCTATTTATAGCTGCTTCGAGATAGTTAGTCACAGGCACCTGTTTTCCAAAAGCACACCGGTGCACGGTTCTTATTGTTACTTTTTGTGGAAGCAATTTAGGAGTATAAAAATAAATTTTGTAGCAAAGTGGCCATTTTTTAGCAAAGCAGTCACAAAACTGCACTTTGGCTGTGTCATGCATGGGAATTCATTGGAGAAAGCCATTAGGTTTGTAAGCGGTAGAAGGAAACGAGGCCACCAAAGAACAGGGTGGCTGGACACCATCAAAGGTGACACTATCCAGAGCATCAAACAACTCAAAGAAGACGTGCAAGATGGGAAGTTGGACATGACTGAATAGACATCATCATCATCATCATTGTGAAGAAGAGGGGGTCAAGCTATTCTCCAAAGCACCAGTGGGCAGGACAAGAAGCAAAGGGTGAAAAGCTATTGAATGATATTTACGATGTTATATATCATATCAACAGACTAATTGGGTGGAACTGTTACCATTCGCTGAAGTAACGTACAGTAATACTGTACACAGTACACAGCAGCAATGGGTATACTCCTTTTCAAAAAGCAGAATTTGTTCCTATACCTGAGTGGCCCCCCCCCATATGTCCCACGAATCTACAACAGTCACCAAAGCCCCTGAAAGCAGGACAAGAAGCAACAGGTGGAAACTAACCAAGGAGAGAAGCAACCGGGAATTAAGGAGAAACTTTCCGACAGTGAGTACAATTAATCAGTGGAACAGCTTGCCACCAGAAGTTGTGGTGCTCCATCACTGGAGGTTTTTAAGAAGAGACTGGACAGCCATTTGTCTGGAATAGTATAGGTTCTCCTGCTTGACCAGGGGGCTGGACTAGAAGACCTCCCAGGTCCCTTCCAACTCTGTTATTCTGTTATTCTGTCATCATTTATCATCATCTAAAAATGTCTTTCACTGGCAGGATAAATCTACATTTTAAAAAAAAAACCCTTCTTCTAATCCACCATCAGGACACCTGCAAAATTGTGCTGAATCTTGTTTGTGTCAATCAGCATCAAATGTGCCAAAGGGACCTGTGGCCCAGGTAAATGGAATCCCAATTCCAGTTTATAAACGGATTTAACTGACTTCGACATTTGAGCGGACATCATCATGATTTCCTTCAGAAAGAGCTATTTTAAAGCTGGCCTGAATGCATGGTGTCCATTTCTGTTTTCCTCTGGCAAGTTTTTAGAAAGGTCACGGTGGGTGGGGGGATGTGAAAAAAATAGGCTTTTGAATGAGAAATGTATTCACATAAAATTTTGCCCAGTATTATTAGATTCCCTCTAAATGAGGAGAGATAGAATAGGTGTAATCTTACCTGTTGCCTTTTAATTCTTTCTCTGATTTTGGTACACAACAGAGAACGTTGTTAGCATGGGTAGGTTGCAATTGATTCATTGTTTCAAGCTGTGATTGTGCAAGGATGAACTCAGCACAAAAATATTTTCCTGGTATGTTACCTTTTGTAAGGATGAGTAATTAGAAAGTATTCATTTTTCTACATTGGGAAGAAACATTTGACCATCAGGTGTCCTGACAAAAGAAAATTGGCCTACGTATATTAGTTTCCTCACTGAAACCGCAATTACTCAACTGTGCAATGTAATAGGAACATGTGTACATGTGGGTGTAGGATTCAGGGTAGGCTGCTGGGGGCTGGCAGGGGCTCAGGAGAGCCCTTAGCTAAGACTCTGCGGGGCTCGAAGAGCCCCCAATAACCTCAGAAAGACAAGCAGCAAGGGAAAGCTCTTTATTGGCTTAATTGAACTTCTGGGCGTTCAGCCAAGAGCATTTCACACCTCGTAACAGTAAGGCAAGCTAGATAAACAATCCACTCAGTGCTTGTGAGGGAGAGCCCTTGAGAAAATCAGATAACATAGTCACTAGCCTCCAAGGGGATTAATTCCCAAATAATAAGAATCACGTAACTTACCAGAAACTCCACTAAGACTCCAAGATCCCTCTCACAGTCACCACTATTAAGCCTGGTTTCACCCAGTCTTTTACTTAAGTATTAAGTGCACGAAATACTAAACAACTTTTTGGTATGTATCTTTTTTTAGGTAATTAGGGCAAAGAATGGATGTTGAGTTGGCCACACTCACCAAGTCACATGACCACATAGCCATGCCCACCCGGCCACATGACCACCCAGCCATGCCCACCCAGCCAGTCATTAGGGCAGAGAGCCCCTTGCTAAAAAATTTGAAGCCCACCCCTGGTAGGATTCCTTTTGACGTCTGTATGAGCACTTATTTAACATTTTATATTTTTAAAAAAATCTTTTTCCTTTCCCTTCCCTGTTTTCTTTTCTGCCTATAAAATCGTTCTGAATTAAGCAATCACATTTAGGTGGTTCTCGTTGAATTGGAAAGCACAGGTTGTCCTCGACTTACAATGGTTCACTTTAGTGACCATTTGAAGTTACAGCAGCACTGGAAAAAAGTGACTTAGGACCGTTTTTCACACTTACGAGCATTGCAGCATCTCCCATGGTCACGTGATCAAAATTCGGATGCTTGGCAACTGACTCGTACTTGTGATGGTTGCTGTGTTCTGGGCCAGCTGAAGCCTCAGGATAGTCTTCAACTGCAGCCCCATAGTGAGGGCACTGCAGTAATCCAGCCAAACGGGGACTACAGCCTGAGTTTTATGTGACAGAATGGGACTACTATTAAATAGACAGCCAGAGATGAATGATACAATTTATAGGTAATGTCAATTGGGTAAAAACAAAGTAAAAAAATAAAACAAAATTTTGATTTCACCGATTACTTTCCCAACTAAGTTTACCTCTTCCATCTCACGCGCTGTTTGTCTGTCCAGAAATTCTGATCTTCTGGTTCCTCAGATTCTACAAAAATGAAAGGCAGCGTGGATAATTAAAAACCCAAAATGGCTCAAAGGATGATCACTGGTGCTGTTTGTTTTGGTTTTTTTGCAGCAGTTCTGGCATAAAATAAAATAAAATGAATTGTCCCAAAGCTGCTTTCGACAGTGTGATTATTGTTAAAATGCCTTGTAGCCTGATTAAAACTTATCATTGCTTTCCAAATTGTCTGCCGCGCCGAGACAATCGTGGTTAACGTTGGTGCCTTCGTCAGCCTGCTTTTAATAAAGCAGTTTGCAAATTATTATTAACTGCGTTTATTTTCTGAATACTAATGCATGCCTCCTGCCTTCTTGATAGGTTGCTATAAGCTTTTTTTTCCCCCTCTTTTTTTTCTGCAGTGGATATAAATGGGTGTAAACATTGCACGCTACTCACTCGCATGATGGCTTATGGTAATTCATTCCTGCACCCTTCCGTACGGATGGCATCGTGCCCACAAACCACTTTTCCTGCTTTTGAACCAAATTATTACCATTCAACTATATTTAGAAAACAAGAACAGACTGATTGCCTGGTGTACGTTGTGAACTAGCAATGTTGTGCGTGAGGGGCTTGGTGTTTGGCAAACAGTAAGGAGTCTGTTAAAAATAAAAAATAAAAACCAGCCACCCCCACAATCAAAAAACAATCATTATATTCTTGGTCAGCAATAGCTTTAAGGGGAGCCATTCTGAAGGAGAAGGTGGAATACAGTAAGTAAGGCAGCTCTTTGACAGAAAGGACTTCTGTGTGCTCAGGAAGACAGTTTTAGGCTACACAACTTTGTGAAATCTTCTAGGCTAAAACTTTGTTGGATGTTTGGCTGTCCATGGCACACTCAACCGGGTTAGTGAGGGACTTTGCGTTTGTGTTTCGAAGACTCGAAATATGCTGACTCTGTAAGCCACTTAGAAAGGGCTGTAAAAGCACTATTAAGTGGTATATAAGTCTTAAGTGCTATTGCACTGTGCAAAGCTCCAGGGCACAAACCAGAGGTGGGTTTTCAGCCAGTTCTGACCAGTTCCGGAGAACCAGTAGCAGAAATTTT